>NW_020270366.1:23446799-23584880 GCF_002803265.2 Melanaphis sacchari | reverse complement strand
CCTTAATCCGGGCTTGTCGACAGGTAAGAATTCATTTCTTTACACTTTCGGGGTACTCATTTTTGGGGAATAGTAAGTTCCTACACGAGAGTAGCAGGTAAACAATTACATATGTTAGTTCCTACACGGGCATATGTAAGTTCCTACAGGGTAAAAACCAGGTACCTATGTTAGTTCCTACACGGCGGAAAAAGGTACATATGTAAGTGTACCTATATGTGTATATATGTGTAAATATGTATATACGAATAAATATATGATGATTATATATTATATAATACAAATCGCATAACACATTTTCACAAATAAGCATATTATAATAATTAGATTTGTTATTGAAACTTTATACGCTGGTATAGCTATTTAATATAGGTAACTACATTCAAATATACTTATAAATAATACTTATAAATGTATATACGAAATCACTGGAAAATACGACAAGCTACAAGCTGATAATATTTTCCCCTATACCGACTCGACGTAAGGAAAAAGATAAAATATCTTATTATCTATATTTTTGACATACAAAATATTTATGACTTTTCATCATCGATAAAAATGATACAGAACTTGATTTTGATTTGATAATCTTAAAATTAGTTATAAGTCTTATAACTATACACAGTAAAATGTACATCTAGTTATTTCTCTTAAAAGTTTTGTTAGTATTGTTCGAAACATCTGAGTGTCCGTACATATCCGTTTATACTAATCATATACAGTTATACAAATTCACAATGAGCGAGAATGTATCATTCATGTTGAGTGAAAAAGGCAAACAACTACTAGTTTTGAATAATTTTAAATTTTTTAAGCATCATACATCTAAAAAAAATGAAATTACGTGGCGTTGTGTAATAAATAAGTGTAGTGCAAAAGTTTATACTTTGGGTCAAAATGCCCAATTAATTAATACAGATAAATCGTGTTTTGATCACCGCCATGCAAGTGATAGCACTTTAAATCGGCAACAAATAAGCAATGCTTGCAAAAAAAAAGCTGTAGACTCTATAGTTGAAAAACCGTCAAAAATAATACGAAAAGAAGTATCAAATTATGTTAATGAAGGAGATTTGATTGCACCCGACTTAAAACTCATAGCAAGGAATATTCATAATGCAAGAATGCATTGTTTCCCCAAACTGCCAACATCAAGAAAAGAAGTTCACGAAATATTAAGTTTATTAGACATAAAAACAAATAGAGGTGAGTTATTTTTATATAAAAATGACGCGCTAAATGAAATAGTTATTTTTTCATGTAAAACAAATATAGATTTGTTAAAAGAATTAGATGTTTTATATATGGATGGTACTTTTAACTATAGTGATAAATATTATACGCAACTATACACGATTCATGGCATTAAAAATGGAGTGTACATTCCGTTAATGTTTTGTTTATTGCCAAATAAAGAAAAAAAGACTTACATTGCATTATTAAAAACAATAAAAATAGCTGGAGTAATACCTAAAAAAATTATTTTAGATTTTGAAATAGCAATGCATCAAGCAGTTTTTGAAATTTTTCCGGAAACAGAGGTGTTTGGATGTCGTTTTCATTTGGGCCAAGCTTGGTACCGCAAAATTCAAAATTTAGGTTACGCACCACAATTTAATTCTGCAAATGACGATGTAGGAAAATGGTTAGTACATATTTTTGGACTTCCTTTTCTCAATCCAGAGGAAGTGGCAGAATGTTTTACAGAATATTTTATGGCAGACAAACCTGAAAATGCAACTATAACCGAATTTTGTGATTATTTGGTAGACAATTATATATCAAATGAATCAATCTTTCCTCCGAAAATGTGGGCGCGGCAATGTTCTGATAGAGTCCATACGACAAACGCTTGTGAAAGTTTTCATTCAGATTTTAACTCTAATTTTTATCACCAACATCCAAATATTTTTAAAATTATTGAAATTCTCAAACTCTTTCAAGTAAATACGTATATAAAAATAAGAACTACAATTAATAACCCAAAACCAAAAATCAGTAAAAAATACGCCGAAAAAGAAGATTTTATAAATGAAAAAATTTCAGATTATAGAATAAGCAAAATAAATAAATACGATTATGTTAAATTATTAAGTTATAGAAATAAACCTCATAAAATATAAGTTTTCATTTTTATTATATTTTTTACTTTTTATATTATATTATATTCAATTTTTAAAATTAAAATGCATTATACGATTTTTATTATATTGTATTATCATCATATATGTATTTATTCGTATATACATCGAATATACATATTTACACCTTTTTTCCGCCATGTAGGAACTAACATAGGTACCTGGTTTTTACCGTGTAGGAACTTACATACGTACCTTTTTCCGCCGTGTAGGAACTAACGTGTGTATTTTTTTTACCTGCTACTCTCGTGTAGGAACTTACATTCGCCCTCATTTTTATACATGACGACACCGTCAACGGTCAATGGTCAACGGTCAATGATCAGATTAATTACCGTGGTTTTATGTCGTGTTAACGTACGAATTATACAGCGAGCCGGTACTCACGCGTAATAACATTAACTATTCTTCACTGCAGCGATCGCGCAGATCTACCGACACCAGTTTTATGGTCGACCAATGTCGACATATATTATCGTGGGAACTCCTAATCAAACATTATAAAGTTATGCGCGCACGCGTGGTTCGGGAAGGATATCTCATTCTCATTAAATATGGATTCTGCAACCAAAAAACTCGTGTGTGTTACCAGTACGCGCGCGGGAAGTTAAACTTCTTTTGAACGGTACTCACTGAGTGAGTGAAAAAGAAAGTAAGGCATGGATAGAATGGGGTAATGAGAATAATAAAGAAAGAAAAGAAACAATGTAAATTATATTTTTTATATTTTATATTAAATATATTTATATAATTTATATTATATAAATACTTCTGATGGAAGTGATCAAACATCTCCTTACTCTAAACGATTCACCTTTTCAAATATTATAGTTCGAACTCGAGATTATTATTTCGGTAATATTAATTATATTGTAAATTATAATCATTAGGTAAAATAAAAATACCTACTATTTTTACTAAATCCAGTCGTACGTAGTACGTACAAAAATCGAAGTAACCATTAAAATTTAAAATAGGAACTACTTATTACTTAATAACAATATTATTATTTATTATATTAATAACAATGGCTAAAAGCACACTGACTGGATACGTGTACAACTTGGCCACCACGGGCCGCCGCCGCCACCGCCACTTCAACCCACCCACCAATCGAAAAACTGGCTCGCCGCACGACCTGGACCTTTAATCGCAAGTCGCAACTGCGCGTGTATGGTATTATTATTATCATCGTCGTCGAAACCGCATCAGCTGTCACCGTCCATCCAACATTATAATTTATAATACGTAATATTATTATTATTATGTAATATTATGTATATGACGTACTGATACGCTTCGCACCGCCGCCCCGACGACCGTATGAAATCATCTCGGACGATCATTCCGTTTTTATCTAAATATTTATCTCATTAATATTATTGTTGAGTATTCTTTGTTTAATAACCCAGCCAAAAATACTGTCGCTTAATGACACAACCCATAGCCGTTTACAAAATACAGCTACGACAATCCGCGGCTGCGCACAACGACATGTCCGTGTTTGCGTTCGTACGGCCGCCCGTTCGCTTTTTTTTTCCTCACTACCCTGCGTAAAGAAGTTTAACTTCAAAATCCATATTATTTTGTTATCATTATTAATTGTATTATTAACTTATTTCTGTACCATATAAATTATAACATATTGATGTACGATTGCAGTGAGTGGTTCGGCGCGACCTGGCGAACTACTGGCGCTGATGGGATCCAGTGGCGCCGGTAAAACGACCTTATTGAACTCACTAACATTTAGGAGCAACCGAAACGTGATGGAATCTGGAGTTAGATCCATTAACGGCATACCGGTCAACAGTAAATTATTAACGGCCGTTTCCGCATACGTCCAACAAAACGACCTGTTCATAGGTACGCTCACAGTCCGAGAGCACTTAATATTCCAGGTAAGAAAAACTAGGAATATGGGTGTTAAGCAATAAGGACTCGTTCCTGTAGCGTCCATAAATAATATTATAGACACGACGTGTAGACTGTAGGGCATGCATTGTACTTAAGTGTAATCGTAAAGCTATTAATTATTACCAAAGTGATTATTTACAATGTAGATCCTCACCACTAATAATATTAAATAATAATAATTATATAAAATAATAACTTTAAAACACATTATAACAAATGTCATTGTAGTTATTCCAATAATAATAGTAAAATAAATACTATTGAAAGTTATTGAATTAACAATTTGGCAGATATCGAATTAGTAAAATGGTTTTCTTTTTTATTTAACCGGATTCACAACTCCATCGTATTTCGTGTTGTTGCTCAGCCCAATTAAAATTTTTCCAGAAGGTCATGAATTATGAATACCATTATTTCAATGGCCAATTAATATATGATAGAAGAAACACTAAACGTCTACATGTCAAACGACATAGCTGTTAACTCGTACCCACGACAACATATAACCAGTATGATGACTGTAGTATAGTAGAGATTCTTTTTATATCAACATACCGTGCATACTGCATATATTAAGTATAAAGATGACCTGTTCATATATGGTAGGGGTCGGCAACCCGCGGCCCGCAGAGCAATTTTTGATGGCCCGCACAAAGGTGGTTAATTTTTGTGTTTTACTTTTGACACTTTTGTTCAATAACATTTTTCATATAATTTTCAATATTATATAATTCTTTTTCCTTTATAAATTAAATCTAATCTAACCGTTTCATAATAGCAATACAATTATAAGTATTATATCATAATATGTAATTTTTTTTTTTAATGTGGCCCTTGATGAACAATTGAAAAAAAAAAATGGCCCGTGTTGTTAAAAAGGTTGCCGACCCCTGATATATGGTATAACATTTTCTGCGATAGCGTCTGGTTCAACACTTCCACGTGGTGATCTTACCGGTCCAGTTTATTATCAATTCTCGTTGTAACCATAGCGCAGAAATGGAGATCGGCCTCCGCAACTATAACCAACTCGATGACTACAATCCGTTATCAGTCTACGACCCACGTTTATCGCTGGCTACTATGGATTTTGTTAGGTTAGGCAATACATTTCTGCAAACATTCCTAATTCCCTTTCGAACAAAACCAATTCTGGCATCCCAGTAATTGGACACACAATTAATACCAGTACCACACTACAAATAAACATTATGAACCAAGAATTTGTAATAATAATAACATATATAACAATATGAGACGATTGTATGAGTGAGTAGTGACGTTATTCATTAGAACATTTAAAACTCTTCATAACTAGTTAATATTATGTAATTTATTTGAGCGAGTTGATATACGCTATACACAGCAGCAGTTTATATGATTGTTTTATTTTGAGGTTTAATTATAAGGAAATACATTTAAAAAAAATGCACAAATACTTGCTAGGCACCTATAATGATTTACTTACACGAGATTAGTATCTGAGCTCTTTAGCACTATTTGTTACGCTAAATTTTAATTTTTATGACAGGCAATGGTGCGAATGGACCGAGACATACCATACGAAAAACGAATGGCTCGAGTTGAAGATGTTATACAAGAAGTGAGTTTCAATCATGTTTGTATATAAAGTGGTTACACCCATAATAATAAAATGATGCTTTGTATTTTTCTTCAATTTAGTTGTCATTAAGTAAATGTCAAAACACTATCATCGGTGTGATCGGCAGAATAAAAGGTTTATCCGGTGGTGAAATGAAACGTTTGTCGTTTGCTTCCGAGGTAAGATATTGATTAATTATTGATAAATAACGCAAGTACTTAAGTTTTAAAATTTATCACTTCACCAGAATTTAATAAAATTTATACGACTATTACGATTTTACGATTTGTGTTTTTCTTCTATAAACATAATGTTTAATTTATAATTGTAAATTCATAAATATATTGATATTATAAAGCTCGACAATGTGAATTGTTTTACATATTGTTTGTTTTTTGAATGCTTTCAACAGGTGTTAACAGACCCTCCGCTGATGTTCTGCGACGAACCGACTTCGGGACTGGACTCGTACATGGCTCAAAACGTGGTTAGCGTGCTCAAGTCAATGGCGTCCAAAGGCAAAACAATCATTTGCACCATTCACCAGCCGTCCTCTGAGGTTTACTCCATGTTCGACAAAATATTATTGCTGGCCAATGGCCGAACAGCTTTCCTGGGTTCTACCAACGATGCCATAGAATTTTTCAAAACGTAATATCCATTATCCACCTCTTGTAACATCTAACACAATAACACATGAGTCTAAAGTACAAAATAGTTGCAAAAATAAAATAAAAAATAGTCATAAGTACTTATGTCTTACTACCTTTCCATAATACTTGACTTACGAACATTGAATCTTATCAAAAGGTCCTCCAAGACACTCTTATTGAACTGTAGATAGACTCTAAATATATTTAGATTAGATAGGCCTAAATACCCTCTCCCCCAGTAATATATATAATAAATTGTATATTATATAATTCCTAACGATGTAAACCACTAACCATATGATTTATGTTTGATTATTATATTCATAATCATCATTTCGGTTTCCCTAATCTCTCTATAATATATTTAATTGTATGTATAATAAAAGCGATAAGCCTGAAGATAATTTTACTCGGTGTATCAATTATTGCTTCCGTCACTCCAATTATTAACCACCAAAATTACATGAAAAAATCCAAAATTAAACTACTAAACTAATTAAAATGATAACTTATTTAAACTTTTAAACTTCAATATAGTTGGTAAATTTTTTAATCAACCAATTTACCTGATAACTTTGCTTTTTCCATTAAATTTTAAAATTTATTTCGTATTTTTTGCACACGTAATAAAATTTACATGTATGTACTTACACGATTTAAAATTAAATTAAGCCAACAAATAATTCATAAGCGTTTCTTGATAAAACAATAATAATAGTTAGTTAGATAATAAGTAAAAAAAAAAAACGTAATTTTATATAGCAGTGACTCTCAAAATGTTTTTATCCTAACACATTTTTAATACCTAAACATTTTGTACTTCTCAATAACAAGTAGGTACTTTTAGATTTGAAATAAAACAAATACCACAAATCGATTTAAATATTAACAATACAATACTGAAATACATAGGTGTTAATATTTATTTTTATAGTTCTTTTCTGCAAAATTGATGTCTATATTTTTACTGAAAATATTTTTTTCTAATAACCAAATACTATGGATCTGAATAAAAAAGTTCAAATTTTTATGATATAACCTTTAAAAAACTTAATTATGGACATATATACCGCCTAGTGGGCTGAACTATTTCTATCCGGTTCAATTGTATTTTAACTCATAAAAAAATTTGAGTGGGTGGATAGGTGTTTTATTTTTTATTTTAATAAAATAAGATGTTCTTAGACTTGGCTCTATCTAAGGGGTTTTTAGATACAAGAATAATTAAGGTATGATGGCCTTGGTTATACCTGGTATGCTATAGTTAGCGAGATATAATGTTTTTTATATACTGTTATGACGAGATTGATTAAAATATAATTTATCACTATTGTATACTTAAACTAATTACTATCGTTAAAAAAAAAAATTAAAAAAATAATTAACCGGAGCCCTGTGTTGGGAAAAAAATATTTAATTAACTAGAAAATAAAATCCTAACTATGATAATAGAAAACCATAATCAATAATAATTAATAACCCATGTTTAATATAAAATAAGAAGAAAATATTAAATCAAAACATTACGGATTAAAATGTTTAAAATTGTTTATTTTAATTGAGTGTAGTTAGACTCAACACATTATTTCCCCTCGGCTTTAAATGCTGAATGCGTTAACGATTAAATTATAGCGTTAGCTTTACGTTCTCATATTGGCTTAACTAATTCAAGTTTTGATCATTTTTATTGTCATTTTCTTACCCATCTTTGTACACAACATATTATATTCTGTTTTCAATTCCGTACACAGGCTCGGCGTCAGCTGCCCGAAGAACCACAACCCGGCGGATTTTTTCATTCAACTGCTGGCCATCGTACCATCCCAAGAAATGTGCTCATTCGAAACTATCGACACTGTTTGTGAGGCCTACGAGAACTCGAGCTACAAGAATGACATGATTGAACACCAAAAACAGTTGTTCGCCGCCAGCAAAGTAAGTGTGTATACGTGCATAGGATGATTGACGAAACTCGACTGCATAAGTGTGTATAAACATATTGTAGACACAACCGACAGTTCCCAAGTACGTATAATCAATAACCTATTTCGCTAGCGAGTTTTATGATTTATCGTCGGTTCGTCATATGGGACTCTCGCTAAAAATGTGGATTTCCTGTAATTCTGTGTAAAACAAATTTTATATAATAATTTATCACATTCGTGTAAGTAGTAGTCCTTCTCAGCAGCGATATATATTTTTCAATTTTTGTTCATAAATTTTACGACGACCGTCACTTGCGTTACTGAGAGATGTGATCGTGGGTGCCTGCTACAATACGACATAACCATCGACCCGTATACACCCGGCTCCAACTCGAATAAACTATAGCTAACGTCGGATTTTCGATTTTTCCAGAGCTCGTTAGACTATTGGGGCTTGAGTGGTCTAGAGAACGTCTCGTCGCCGTACAAAGCATCGTGGATGGAACAGTTTTCGGCAGTCTTCTGGCGGTCATGGCTCAGTATCAAAAAGGAACCAGCACTCACCAAAATTAGGATCATCCAAACATTGGTAAACCTGTAAAATCGCGGCGGTGACCAACCCGATCTAAACCATAATCGTGTTTATTATTTTAGTTAGTAGCCGCTTTGATAAGTTTCATATTCTACAACCAGCACCTGGACCAAGACGGCGTAATGAACATTAACGGAGCGCTGTTCATGTGTATATCTAACATGACGTTCCAGAACGTGTTGGCCGTTATTAACGTGAGTATACACCTATATACCGGCCCTAGTGATGCCCGTAACTCTGGTAAGGAGAGAGACAGTGATGTGTGTTTGGAAAGATTATAGCCTCCCTAAGGTAGCAACAAAACTCTTCAAAAAAAATTGAGTTAACTTGTTAACTTTTTTGTCAATTGGTTAGGTTAGGTTATAGCGTCTACTAAATTCAGAGCTTACATGATAATAATTGATATATTTTTTTAATAATAAATAAAAAATATATTTTAGTTAACAGCCTTGAATAGTATAATATAAAAATAAAAATTGTAACTACTAGTTTTGGACTTGATCAATAATATTACTTGTGTTAATTATTTAAGTTATTGTTATTGCTATTTATTATATGTTTTGTGTGTATGAGATTATTATATTTTATTTTATGTATAATATTAACAAATTTATTAGTAATCTGTTAACATTTAACGTTCGGAACTTAATAATTACAATTATTATTTTTATATTATAGCTTACAGCATACTCGAGGCGATAACAGTAAAAAATGTTCATAGTCTTAATATTAACAAATAAATATATATATTTTCTAACCACATTGTTTAAAATACTCCGTTTATCAATCGATATATTATACACAATACACTAAATAAACTTTAATCAATATACCAATTACCGATTACAATTTATTAATGGTTTTGTAGCCACAAATCATAATTTAGTGTACATACCTACGTAATTGTATTAATATTATTTAACAAGGTCTTGACACCTTTGAATTAACCGTTAAGTACAAAGTTTAATTTATAATAAGCATACAAGAAGAGCATTTCTATATGTTCATATAAATTATCAAAAAACTTCTACCAACTGCTAGGCGGCAGGGGTTCATAAAACATTACATATAAATATATTACAAGACAACAAACATTTCTGCCATCATATTATGATATATTATTAAAAGATTATTTCCACTATTACAGGTATTCTGTTCCGAGCTTCCGGTATTCATGCGCGAACATCACAGCGGCATGTACCGAACGGACGTGTACTTCTTGAGCAAAACCCTCGCCGAGGTACCGATATTCTTAATCATACCCATAATGTTCACGTCAATCATGTACTACATTGTGGGTCTAAACCCAAAGTTCATACACTTCCTCACGGCCATCCTTTTCATAACGCTCGTCAGTCTGGTGGCCGTCTCGTTTGGTAAGTGAATCACCTGAATACCCGTAAATCTACGTAAATACTATATCATCATGTCGCTCAATTGGTTTCAGTCAGCGGACATCATCATATGACCGTTTTTAAGGGGTTTTAAACAGGCAATTTTAACGACATTCAAGTATAGGTATGTCGTACTTTCGGTTGTTGTGCAGTAATAATAATTACGAAATTAGTATCCAATGATACAAACCAACAACATTGGATAAAATATATTTATAAATTTATTAAATAATGGCCATTTATGAACAGTAAATAGTCCAATCTGCGATGTTTTGTTTTTTATTTGTTCAATCACAATATTACTATTAACATATAATTATAGACATTTAATACAGGTCGGCATTGAACTTCGATTTAAAAAAAACAAACGCAATCTTCAGAATTTGTCATACAACTATACACGTCCAAATAATCAATTATATTTTCTCGCATTAGTTAATTCAAAAATAAGAGTCCAACGCGACTTGAATAAAGTTTTCTTCATTCTAATTAAAAAATAATTACAATCCAAGTACTCTGTGAAATTTAACTACAATAATTTTCCGTTTATTTTGCCTGTGATATGGATTTCGACAGTTATTAATCTGTTTATTTATTTTTGTACAGTCACAGCACGCCGTAACTATAAAAATTGTCTGATTTCAACCCCCACAAATAAAATATCCAACTCCAAAGCCCTTAAAATTAAATAATATAATTACACTCACCCGTACTAATACATGATTCGTATGATTTTTTCAGGTTACTTTGTATCATGTGCCAGCGGTTCTATATCGATCGCTCTTTCTGTGGGGCCCACGTTCGTCATACCTTTCCTGCTGTTTGGAGGTTATTTTTTGAACGTCGGGTAAGTTGCAGTATATACAAAACACAGTGTATTATTTAATTATCACTCACGTATATAATGCAAAATCGTAATACTTATTACAATAAAATAATTAGTATAAATAATTAATAATTTTGTACAACGCATTCATATCGAATATAAATAAATAATATTATGACAGCATTCTTATGATATATATATAGGTATATAAATAAGTAATAATAGTTATCGCTAAGTATAATAATATATTAAAATTATTTGTTTTCAAGATCAATTCCGTATTATTTCCGATGGCTGAGCGTCTTTTCGTGGTTCAAGTACGCCAACGAAGGGCTGCAAGTCAACCAGTGGGCAGACATCGACGTCATCAATTGCAACAGAGCGAACACAACGTGCCCGCGTTCCGGTCATGCCGTCTTGGAGTCGAACAATTTTCTAGAGGTAAACAGACAACAACGTCTTTGATTATTATTGGTTTCGAATTAAATGCAAATATAACAACGACGAATGTCAGCTGGCAGCGAATAATTATTTTCTCCTGAGATCTTTAGCTACAATCCTATTTTATTATGTACCGTGTTTTAATTTTAAACGCATCTAATCTATTCTTATTTTGTTTTTGTTTTTTCCCCAGTCAAACATCACCATGGACATAGCTTCATTATTTATACTGATCATCGTTTTTCGGTTCATGGCGTTCTTATCACTTCTGGTCAGAACGACGAGGAAGTAACACACACGCAATAATATTTTCAACGATCCTGGGAATTCATCACTGCCATAAATGCGTACAACACACGATATGTTTGTAAAATCCATCAAAGGCAATACACTACTTGAAATGAAAAGATAAGTCCAGAGACTAAGGAAAACTAGATACATTAATATATTTACATAGATTATGGTCGCTTACGGTTGTGTATATATTGTTCTACAAAACATTTTAGAAATAAAAATAATGTAATGTAGTTTTAATTTAATTTAAACAAATTAATGAAAAAGTTAGGTGTCATGTCATTATTGTGCATTCATCAGTAAAAAATATTCTAATTTCTGAAACTTAATTTCTATAATTTATAACTTGGTACTTAGGTAACTTAATTTTTTACATTTTATTATTTATATTTAAGTATCAGAGTGACTTAGGGCCGTAGCCACAACGAATTCCTGTGACGGTTCATTCCACTCAAAATCTCATGTTTTTCTTATTAGATAAATACACTAGAATTATGTATATAAAAGTTTCCTCCCATTCGAATTAAAATACGGTACTAGTATTTGGTATACTAAAATAAAGTCAATTGTATGATATTCAATCTGACTTTCTTTAATAGTTGCTATGATTGTTTTAAGAGTATATATTTTGTTTGTTTGATGATTTTTTTTTTTATTATTATTACTATTATTACTACTACTATTATTATTACTACATGTAATGCAAAACGATTAAGTTACTGATTGCACATTGTTGAATTATTATACAAAATTTATAACTAATGTGTATTTATTAAATTTATTTAATGTTGTTGAGCACGTTTTCTATGTTTTTGCTTTTACATAATATATTGTGAATTATGATATTAAATATAAATGTTTTCTGAATTACAATTAACGGTTAAGTTAATACGTAATAGTTATATAATAAACTAAACAGTGTACCTAATTCAATTAGCTCCAATTATAAAACATTTAATTAAACAAAATAATAACTATTTGAGTAAGCATCAATAAAAAGTATGATTGTATAATATTAGGTAATAGTTACAATACATTTTTAGTGTGAATTTTAAATTAAAAATATAATCACCTATTAATAAAACATGCAATCAATGAAAATTTACAAATTAAACAACAAAAAAGAAATAATTATGAAAAAATTAAATTGCATTTAATATTAATCAATCATATTTATTTTACTTAGTCTTTTAAAATTTAAAAACATTAACAAATAATAATATTACTTTGAGTTTAAGTATAATAATGATTAAACTTTTTTCTATATTATCTATTTTTTCATAGTATTCGTAAAAATGATTACACAATCAATGATCATTCTCAATATAAATAAATGTATACATGTACATTTTTAATTTTTATAATAGAACAATAATTTGATTATAAATTTTATCATATTTCTTAACATCAATTATTAAATGTATTTTTCAATGCTCAACAAAACTGTATTTTGAGGAACTTACAGTTTTTGATAACATGCATTTACAATTTATTAAAAAGTTTGAAAAACAAATGTAAAAAAATAAAGATATAACTTACTGTAATAATCTAGTAATGATATACATTTGAATGGTCAGAAGTAGTAAATTGAATGCATACATTGGGATATTTTGATCGCCAAACTTGTACATCTCCTTCTTTGATGTTCTCACAAAAATTTACATCCATTAACTTAAGGTTTTTACATTTCTGTAGGAACTTGGAGCAAGCGTCAACTGTAATTGCTCTGAGGCCAACCAAATCGATTTGTTCCAGCAATGGACAATAATCAGCAAACGCTAGTAGATCGCGGTCGCAAACACCACGTAATGACACAACAATGATTTTTTTCAATCTTGGACAAGATTTGACCAAGTCCAAGAGACTATCACCTGGAATACTCAAAGCTAAACTGAAAACATACAAATAATATTAGTTGAATCAAAATTTGTGGTAATATGATTTTTTTTTAAATGTATTCTAACCACCATCCGAGATCAATTTCTTCGAGTTGTTTAAGAGCAGTTAAAAAACGTAATCCAGTAGGAGACAGTGTATAACTTTTCCAAAAGTCAACAGACACTAGTTGCTTGTTTGATACTGACAAAGCATGCGCAACATGGTCCATACAATCAATTCGTTTACACGAACCTATTCAATGATAAAACAAACAAAAAAATTAGTACAATCATCACAATAAGTAAAATTATATAATATAAAAGTTAACTATTTACCTAAATTGATGTGCTTCAACTTGGGCATACACGTTATATAAAAAATTAAACACTCTGTGGTAATATTTGTTCTATAAAAATCTATACGTTCCATTTTTGGGAAACTCTGTGGTGGACATATCAGCTCAAAATCGATTGAAGTGCAACTTCTCAAACTCAATTCTAAATAACCATAAGTTGCATAAATATTTTATTAGGTACAAATATTGCAACGAAAATAACTTTACCTTTTATACATTTGCAAAATAAATTTATTGCGATTAATGTGGTATCGTTGACAAATCCACAACAGTCTAGTCGTAAATGAGTTAAATTAGTACCACATTTCTTTATAAATCTAAACATTCAATAAATAATTTAAAACAAATGGTTATCATTATATTGTTTAGCATAAATGACATACAAGTTAAATGCTGTGCTGAGTATCCCTTTTGTAATACCACACCAAGATAAATCCAACTTTGTCATTTGGTTACAGTATGGCTCTAATGAAATGAGCATTGAATAGGAAAATGAACACCAATAGGGCTAAAAAATATATTGTATTAATTTATTTTTCTTCAAGTATATAATTTTTAAACATTTGTACTAACTTTTAAATTTAATTCTCTATAGAAATATCCATCGGTACAAATGTTATAGAAGCGCTTGCACACCCTCATACAAAGTCGCAATGATTTTAAATCCAAATATGAAAATATTTGCATCAATGATTCATTCTATATTTACATAAATACAATTTTAGGATGGGATAATGATTTTAATAGTAATAATGTACTATAAATTAATTCTAAAAAAGTGTACCGGCAATCGCAATGTGTAATCAATGTTGGGTACTTTACGCCACTCGTTTTCAAGTTCTTCAATGTTCTTGATAAGTTTCAAAAATGGATCTAGACTAGTCGACATAGTTAACTAAAAAATGAATATACCAAAATAATTAAAATTTAAAAAATATATATATATATATATATTGAAAATCACTTACATTTGAAGCCATTGATGGCACTCTAATATCTGACAATATTTCCTGGTTCTGTTCTTCGTTATTATCATAAACATATCCTAAGGATGTATGAGTAACCATAGGTATAGAAATAATGTCTAGTTCTCCACTTTCTGGATACTTCAAAATACCACCCATAGATACAGCATCTAATTCGGTGTAGTAATCCAATTGGGAATGATTAAACTCTATACATATTTCTCTGTAAGAAATATAATAACATTAGTATCAATCAAAGAAGTTTATAGTTAAGTAATATTTTGGCTTACTTGACCAGTTCCTTTATGTAATTTAATTTTGGAGCAAATAATCGAGAATGTCTCAAGCCATTACAGTTCTGAGGCAATCCTTCCCATAATAATCTCCATGCCATCGTTTCAGGAAGGTCAACAACTTTGCCTGATATTCGTACTACAGACCCAGGAGTAAACGTTTCAAATATGGAAATTACCAAAGGAATGACTGGTGTTTCAAATGATAATACTGTAATACATATAATAAAAATATTAATAATTAATTTGTTTTATTTTTACTTTATCTTACTTATATAATCTTCGCTTCTTATTCTTCCTGCATTTTGTGGCATAATTGGACATTTTCGTGATGGTGCAAGTTCTCTCCATGGTCCATAACTCCTCTGCGTAAAAAAAAAAATAAATACAAAATTATAAATAAAAATAAAAACAAAAACTCATTTTAAACTATTTGACCTTAAACAAAATAATAATCCTTTGAATAATTGAATTAAAAAAAAAATTGAAGGTTGGAAAAATATTTGAACATAATAGCTTAGTTAATAATACTTTTATAATCTTACGTATATTGCATATATTTAAAATAAAATGTGAAGAATAATAAACATACAAGAGCATATTATTAATTACAGTTTTTAAAATTTTAAAGAAAGTAAAATAATTTATTACAGCTAAGTAAACAGCTTAATACACAAAAACACTTTTTAAAACCGTTTAAACTAATATAATATTTGACAAGCTTAGATAGTCATAGCAATAAAAAATTAAATACCTATTATGGACTACATAAAACAATTTAAGATCGTAAACATTCATTAAAATGTAACATTTGTCTAATAATTTGTAGGCTTGTAGGTCATGGGAGTGATACAATCCTTCAGCGAAGTGAACGATAAGTGCACAGGTACTAGAAGAAATTGGATTAAAAAAAACTCACCATAACATAAGACTGTGGAAAGTCTCCATAGTTTGGAAACTTGCTCGGTCTGCCGGTGACATTGCTGGCCGTGTAAGATATGCTAATGTCGCTGCCATACTGAGAGCTAAAGTCCACTACTTCCGATGAGAACTGGAACACGAAATTGTCCAATGTGGAACGCTGCTTGTTGATTCGCCTGATCTGTTTGCGATCCATGTATGTACGCGTGTAGTCAATGTACGACTTGCAAAGCTTTCTAAGATCATCCAAGTTAAAGCCAACTTGTTCGTCGTTCATGACCAATTCCGTCGGCACAAATCCCGATGAAACGCGCACCTTTGAATTCCATCGAACACACTAATTCCGATAACCGTACATCGTGAACTTGGACTTTTGGCAGGCGAGATTTATAGTAGCCGGGGTTTTACACGACTAGCAAATAAATTACGCTAAATGGACAATAAATTATAATATTTTAGTATTAGTATTTTGTTGTATTTGTCGTATTTACACTTTATCACAGTATCACACGTCCTTTGACCGCAGAGATCATTGTTCGAAATCGGTCTGATAATGCGAACCAACGCTACCAACGCTACCAACTCTGACGAAACTATAATTTATAGCAAAGTGTCGATTCTATGTCATCCAGCTTTCACGTTTTGAATACTCGAACACCCGGGAAATTGTGTTCTACTACGCGCACTCTTCGTTATTGATTTTCGATAAAAACTTCACAGGTTTTTGGATTACCAAGTTTATTGGTAATATTAGCATATCACACTATTATATTTAGCGATTACATGTTTGTTATTAGACGACGATGTAGTCGACATACCAACGTCAACTAAAAAATGATTTCAAAATTCAACCGTTAATAGGCTCACTTAGTGGTTCACTAAACGTCAAACACCTCACGCCATGCCATCCAAATCGATCAAATCTTCTCTTGACAAGTCATGCTTAGCTACTTTACGAACACCATGATGTTTATTAAATTATTGTTGGTCAAAGGTTTCCCATGTCCAAATCACAATATTTAACTACACTACATTACACTATCTGTACATAAAGAACATTTAATAACTATACCGTTGATAAACAATTTAAAATAAATTTTTTATAATAACCAGGTACATTAATTTAAATACTCGTTTTCACTATGTAGTGTGTACACGTGAGTGAATATATTAATATTATACATAAATTTATATATGTATATATAATGACTTGTCCTGAGTGATTCATCATTGCTTAACCGGAACCACTGAAGCTATGAGTAAGAAATTTAGATAGTAGTTTTTTTTGTGATGTAGACACTTACTAAGAAAGGATTTTTAAAAATTCAACCCCTACAGAAGTTAAAAGGGTTAAAAATGAAAAAATTATAAATTATAAATATAATTATTATAAATTTAAAAATTATTTTCATATTTTTCATATTAATTTTAAATATGCACCATGGTTAGTACATTTTTGCCAATTTCTGGTTGTTACAATAAACGGGCAAACTAGGGTCTATACTCTACACATCTAAAAGCAACCTATAATACAAAAACTGATAAAATAAAAAGTTATACGTCGGTAACACAAAAAACTTTACATGAGCGAAGCTAGGTTATTTAGCTAGTATGTTATGATTTACCTAATGCACTCATAATAAGTGTATCAATACTATTTTACATATTTTGAAAATGACTAAAGCAGATTAGTAGGTACCTAACTTAATTAGTTGCATTAAATTAACCCATAAAAATACAGACATACAAAAAAAACATATTTTAAAGACCTGACATAAAACTAATTTAAATTTATTTTTAATATTAGTTTAAAATAGATTTTATTATTAATACTAAATGAAGATGTTGGGGATATCAATTTCATTGAAAATTAATTAAATTTTAAAAAATATGGTCATTTAAATTATACTTAAAGCTAACTTAAAAAGAAACTTTTAAGAAATATGAGAAAAGTTCACACTTAAATTCGCTAAAAAAATTTAAAAAGTGAATGTAACAATTAAATATTCTTTTTTTAAAAATACAAAAACTAATAAAATATGTTAGTGAAAATTGTATATAAGTACATACATGACTAATCTGTCAGTGTGACATGACAAATTTGACTTTTTCTATTTTATTTTTGTACATAATTAATTATTAAAAAAATTCATGCTACTTGTATTTTAATTTTTAAAATGTTAAATAATGCATTAAATTTTCCAATAAAATTATATTTTTAGAATACAGTGTACTTGAAACATATTTTACACTTGAAAAACATAAAATTAAGCATTAAAAAAAAAAAGCGGGCTCTGCTGTAGATTAAGGGGTGGGGTGAACCTCGGACTAGGGTAGATTAAATTTGAATGCAATGATAGGTATCATTGTATACGAAAAACGATTTTGAACGAAGATGATTTTTCAGTCTAGGATATATTATATTTAAATATTCTCATATATTCTATTTTGAAACAAATATTTTATTTTTTAATTAGGACACATTTGCAAAAGTCATGGTTAAGAAATTGACAATCTAAATAACTGGTAAAATTTTCAAGTATCTACGACTAATACTTTTTGAATATTAACAAATATTTAAAATTGTTCGAGGATAAATCATTATCGTTACACTATTTTGTAAAAATTTAAAATTCAAACACACTTAAAATTGTTCCTATAATGATGCTTCGAGTTTTTACTATAGCTACTTGAAGGAAAACTTAGAGAAAACATAAGTGTAGTATTTTTAACCCTTAGTTATAAACACAAAAAATTTTATGATTTTTCAACTTCAAAATTACTTACAAATTTTCGTGTTTTCGATAGATTTCGTAAATATTTGAACTATAAACATTTATAAAAAAAAATTGTGACTAACGATTTAGAAAAACACACATCACTGTAAAATCAATACACTCATCACTCCGTTCAGAATCTAAAAAATGCAACATATTGATATATGAACATAGTAATTAATAAATACTAATATTACCTAATTACAGTTTTGAATAGGTTAGAATATTTCACACTAAAACTTTTTACAACTAATTGCACATTTTTATTAAAAACCCAACAAAAGATCAAATTTGATTAATACCAGTAATTAATTTATTCTCATAACTATTTTGAACATATCAATGTTTAGAACTTCTAGCTGATTAACTAATATCAAGAGTTTAAACTACTAATTCATTACCAAGCATTTTAATAAGATTTTTTAAAACTCCAAATACTAAGTGTTTTATGCATAAGGGACTCCACATCATTTTAACATTGAATTACACATGATTGTCAAAATCTCAATCAATGTACGTCACTGTAGAAAAATGTTTTGTGATATTTTAAAAATCAATAATATTATAATATGATAATTTAAATTTAACTATTCTAATAGCATTGATCACATTTTAAAGGAATTTAAAGGAAGAACTGTTGATAGATACAAATGAATAACTAAAATATAATATAGATATAATAAACTATTAGTTTTATATTTTTTATTTTAATGCATATTAATTTAAAAAAAAATAAAAATGAACAAATATAAACTATTATATTATTGTTAGTGAATCAACACTTGCAATAGATGTTTCAAGTAAAAAACTTTTTCAAACAATAGAAAAAAAAAATGATACATTTTTTTACAATAGGATCTAATATATTATTTATTTAAATTGTATACACAATTTTTTTTAAGCCCATATACTTCTTACTGTATAACTTCCTGAGTACATAGAACTTAGATTCTGCGATGTCGAGGTGGCAGGTCACAAAGAATGTTTACTGAGTTCCGGTTGAAAACAAGGCAATTAATCCACTTGCAATTCCAACAGAAAATATGTAATTCCTATAAATATTTGAGTTAAGGTAATTTATTTTATACAAATCAAAAACAATGTTATTCAAATGTTTGGATGAGTTATAAATTATGTTTTTATGAGGTTTAATTAACATGTAAAAGTTATTTTCTCTCTTGAATTACAAGGTGTAAAAATGTATAGAACAAAGGAATGTTTAACTTTCTAAGTAAAAAAACTGTTTTTTTTAAGAAAAAAGATAAAATGAATGAAATAGATATTTCAATAACAATTTAGATTATTTTGTTCCAGAATACAGTTGTATCTCAAATTTTAAATATATAAAAAAGTAAATATATATTCCTATTTTTTTTTGGTAAAAATGCAAGCATATAAACAAGATATGATAATAATAATTTATGATATTCATTATGATACCAAAAATTGTATACATTTTTGGACATCGCCATTTCTAAACTCTGCAAAAATTAAGACCATAACCAGTCACACAGACTAAACAACTATCACTACTTGCTATAAAATTAGTGGATGGAAATTTAGAGAACCAAGCAGGCTGCACATGAAAAATACTGGTCATGATCTTAACTTGCACAATACAATTTAAGTTTAAGTATTTCAAACATTAAGTATATTTTAAAAGGATACGCTGTAGTTGAGAATCCCTTAAGAAGATAGAAGCTGAGCAAAACTACAATGACCAAAAATAATGCATTGTTGTAGAAAATTGAAAATGCTGTTGCTTCATAATCCGCTACATCGTTTTTTTGGAATAGAGCTCTATAATCATACAATAAAATAATATTAATATAAAAAATCAAATATTACTTATAAAATTAATTGAAGGAAATATTATCGATAAACTGATAAAAAGTTATTTTAACTTATACTTAATAAATTGCCTTAAAAGCCAATAATAATACATAATATTTTGATACATTTCATTTTCAAACACTTTTAAGGCAATTTTCAATATTTAATTTCAAGTTAAATAAAGTTGAAAACACAATAATTTATCATCTTACTTATAATTTAGCAATGCAATCAATCTAAATCAAAATAATTTTAAACAATATAATATATTAATCTATTAAACAATTTAAAAGCAGAATCTTTAATTTATAATTATAATATAAATTTAAAACAAATGTAAATTAATGTAACTTAATGTAGTTATCAATTGTTTAGCAAAATTATTACATGTGAAATTTAGTGCATTATAAGTATAAACTTATTTAAAAAAAATAAAATAATAACCGAAAGCATTTTAATGAAATATTAAATTAATCATATATTTACTTTTCATCCTTTTCTTTTTTACTAATTTTCTTGTCATCAGCATATTTTCTAGCAATTTCTCTGGTTACTGCTTCTTCCCTTTTGATTGCTATCTAAACAATCATAATGCATAATGTACACTTATTACTAAACATACACAATTTTACATAAAAACAAAAAGTCCAATACACACCTTGTGTTTCAGTATGAATTTAGTGTTTTTATAGGCAAATGAAATAAGGTATGTGCTGCCTAAAGTGACAAGAATGAACCAAACGAGAGCTGGCATCATTTCAATCATGTGTATTCTCCAATAGAGCCCTTTGCAAATAAGTAATTTTGGTTAGATGAATAAATTGATTAAGTAGTTAAATAGTAACTAAATGTACTTAGGTGTTAGGTAGTACTTACATATGGGCAATGAGGAGACCACGAAAGCACTTCCATAGAACAATGCTAAAGACCTGGTGGTAACACTTCTACTAAAATCAGACAACAGTTGTTCTTCTTCTTTGGTGAACAAAGGTTCAGATTTCTCTTTTTTAACCATTTTTTCAAAAACAAATTTAACTCAGACAATAACGGTTGACGAAAGGTCAAATATTCTTACTAAAACTTAAAAAAAACGTTCAAAAACTAGTTTACTATAAATTTACTATAAAACCTGTGCATAATGCAATACAATACGAGAAGTCAGTGGCGAGTGGTGAACTGGCGAGACGTGTACGTATTTTGGATTACAGTTATGTTTACGTATCACCGCTTAGCGCTTAGGTCACCAACCGTGCACAACGTGTTCGTTTCCGCGCAGTGTATCCACTAAGACTTTTCAAAATATTCCCTTTGGATTTTTTCTTACCATTTCTCGACAACGACACATCTACACAAGTGATAATAGGTATATAATTCATACTCATAGATGATGTTTTGACGTTTTGTACTTTAGTATACAAAATCATATATCTTTATTGTAATATTATATAGATCTCTGTTCATATCATGGCTATAAAAAGTATAAAATAATTGAATTTATCAATTACTGGTTCATCTTTAGCTCAGGATTGAAGCAGAAAATGTTTTATTCTCATTACACCTAATCATAATAATATCATTATTATTATTATATAGTTAATTGATTTACTTGCATACCTTATTAATTTTTTTATTGACCACTGTACAGCAATTAATACTATAATATTTAGTAAATTTGATTACAGACATATTAGGGCCTCCAAAAAAATTGTATCCATTAGCCTCAAATTTTAATATATTAGTACCCACCCATTATAGTAATTATAATATTCTTTGTTTTAGTTTTACACTTTTTAGTATTTTTTATTATGTATTATGCACTGATATCTACCAAATACAATTATTATAAGAAATAAGAATCATTAGTCAACAGTCGGAATATTTTCAATTTTGTGAACTGTTAAGTTTAAGAATATTGTATGAATAGGTAGATATCATCGTAGTCCTATTATACTTATTGTTTCATACTTTCTTTACGCATCTTAAGTTTAAGTTCTGAAAATCTAAACTAATCATTGTCATTAAATAATAACGTAAATAAAATATGTTTATCTACCTGTTGGTCTTATTAAAATATCATTTTAAGTTCTAGTAAAATTTTAATTTCATTTTTATAAAATTTTAAATATATTAATTTTTATACTGCTGCAGTTATAGGTACATCTCCGTGTTCAATGTAAAACAATAATTTAATTCAATTTGTTTAAATTATTATGATGTTCTCAAAAATATTTAAATTATTTTTACATATTTGAGATAGCTGCATGTAATACGTGTATTGTAATAATGAATTATGATACAGAAAAATCAAAAAACAATAATAACAGTATTTATGTTTGTAGATGCTTCAAAATAAATATAAATGTTTGAATCATCTACCCAGACTTTGCGCGTTGAAAATTAAGTTAAAGACTAGTTCCGAGTTACGAGAAACTTCAAACTTAAGAAGATAATATACAAACTTTGAAGTTTGAAGTATAGTGCTGATAGTAGAGTTGGCCGTGCGATTTGTATTTAGTATCACCGGCGTCTGATTACGGGCTACGGCCAGCTGATCATGTGTTAGCAGTGTCTACACAGGCACGGTATCGTGCGGTAGCGCGTCCGTTAGATTTCTCTTCCATGATAACGTAACTTATATATTCCTTGGGGAGTGCTTAAATCGGAGTCGAGCTGAGTCATATTGTAAGAATCTAATGCCCGTAGTAGTACAACACTGTGCTGTGCAGTACAACAAATTGTCGAAGTGCTTTTCTGCAGCGGACGTCGGGCGTTTTATTCATATTCTCTCTGATCGTGAGTGTGAGTAATTTACCGCTAAAATCCGCGCCTAATTCCGTTTTTCGCCCGTCGAAGCGGTAAACGTTTATTGCGCACACGCACAATCTAATTGTAGTCGTAAATCGGTCCGAAATGGCATCGGGAGTAACCGTAGCGGATGCGTGCAAAAAGGTCTACGAGGAGATCAAAAAGGACAAGAAGCACAGGTACGTGGTGTTTCACATCAAGGATGAGAAGCAGATCGACATCGAAGTGATCGGCGAGCGCAACTCTACTTACGACTCGTTCCTAGAAGACCTACAAAAGGCCGGCCCGCAAGAATGCCGTTACGGTCTGTTTGACTTCGAGTACACTCACCAGTGTCAGGGTACGTCCGAGAGCTCAAAGAAGCAAAAGCTCTTTTTACTTTGCTGGTGCCCAGACACTGCTAAAGTCAAGAAGAAGATGGTCTACTCATCCAGCTACGACGCGCTCAAGAAGTCACTGGTTGGCGTACACAAGGCGTTCCAGGCTACTGACCATTCGGAAGCTTCCCAAGAAGTCATCGAGGAGAAGCTCAGGTCCACCGACAGACAGTAAAAATAATTCAACAAACAATTTATATACAACAATACGCATATGATAATATGTATATTTATAAAACAAAGTTTTCGTCTTTACGTTTTGGTATTAAATAAAATAAATATAAAAAAAAATATATATAATATTAGTACTTCCACAACGTAATCTTTTATTATTACAAAATAAAAAAAAATTTTTATAAATTCAAAAACATACTAACATTTCAATAAAATTCTAATAATCATATACATTGTTATAAAGCGATATGTTCCCGTAGGAGCATTTATTTTATACCTATATATTATTTAAGTATTTTAATGCATGCGTGTTTAATTTCTCATCGAAAAATTATACGTATTTCAAACTTGATGCTCTCTACTTTATTTTGTTTGTTTTTTCTTTAATATTATTTATAATTCCATTATTTATTTCGTATCACTTTCCACGATACGCGTCTTAAGTGTGTCTGTGTGTGTACGATTCGTGAATAAAACAAATCTCATCGCACAACATTAATATTATGCTGTATTATATCTTTCCTTTTGTGTGTTGAACTTGAACTTTGGAGTCTGAACGGTTCGACTTCTTAAGTTTATTTTTTCTTTCTCCCATTTCTTAGTTTATTATCAGCGTTTATTCATTCAATCCAACCGATGCACACACACGTACGGTTGGCTAATTTTATTTGGTTTTTTCGCCGTTCCGCCGTCTCTTTTTGTTGGTTGGCGAGCGGAAGAGAGAGAGAGAGAAAAAGTGATTAGAAAGTGTCCGAGTCTGAGTGAGAAAAAACTACCGCCATAGTGAATGATTATAGGATGGATGCGGCAGCGGAACAGACGCGTAGATAACACTACTACTAAAACTGATATGGTGATGGATGCTCCGGCAGTGCTACCAACTTGGGCGCCGGTGCCGGTTCGTCGGAGCCTTTAAATGGAACGACAAGAGGACGAGACCCGTGCCGTCTTCGTAGTCTCAAATTATGTGTTTCTAAAATAAGAGCACTTCCCACACACGCAGCGAATGACCATAGAACAAAATTCATTTTAGACGAATGAAAATGACATCGCGGTGAAGTAGTGTATAAAATACTACAAATGGTTGATGACCAATTTAATAATATATATAATTGATGTCACGACGAAATCGTCGCGGTGCCTTGGAAAATTTTGTTTTTATTTCCGCGCGGACAACGACGATAATATATTATTATATTCGGATGGGCCTACTCGGAGAAAATCTTGTTTATAAATATAAATGCACGCGCGTAAAAGGGCCGATACACTGCGTACGCTCGTAAAGGGGGAGATAATAATAAAAATATCGTGCGCACGAAGGAGGGGCCCGTCAAATGAATCATCCTCGGAACATTAATATGATCGTTCGCGACGACTGGCAGAGTTGTGACTTCGTTCTCTGCCGACTCGCCGTTTGTTTTTGTTTTCATTAAAACAACATATATTTATTTTTTTGGTAATCGCTTGTGGCACCGACGATTGTGACAAATAAAAAATAAAATATTAAACAATACTAATAATGGGAAAAAATAACCCGGTGAAAGCGACCGCGGCGGTTGTCGGCGTTGTCGCCTTGGATGGACCGCCGCGAAATATCGTATTGATTTTTTTCCGTCTGCTGCGCGTTGCGTTCTCCTCTCCCCTTTTATAATATGCTCTCTCTCGTACTCGCTATTATAATCTCGCCCATTTTATTGTAGTAGACCTGATTGCAGGTCTTACACGTCCTAATTCGCTTACGCTTATTTGTACTTTTTCATGACGCACGTCGTGTCCTCGTGCAACGTGCAAACCGTATTATTCATTCAGTAACGTCGTAGCCAGGAAGTCAGGATTTTTTATTATGGGTTATGGGAAAGCAACTACGTCTTTTTACGTGAAAAATAAAAAAAAAATTTTAATATTTATTGTATAACACTAAAATTGAATCAACTTGGTAACTAGTAAGTAGGTAAACTTAGCTATACTAGCTAAATACACTTCTAAAAGTATAAAAAAAAATAAAATAATTAATATGATATTATATATATACATAATTTCGAGCGTACACTTTGACTAAAATGTATTACTGTAAAATTATTACGAATAATATTAAAAATGTTGTCTAAAATTTCAAACAAAATTAATAAAAAAGTTATAGAATAAATTATTTATCCGGATTTAAAAAAGAAACATCTAGGTATATGTTATTGAAATCTAATAGAAAGAATTTTATTGGTGTTAATATTAAAGTCTTTTACGATAATTTAACTTTTTATCGAGTTTTATGTGGATATAAAAAATGTGCAGTTAAAAAATACTTATAACTCGCTTAAAAAGAAATTATCGTAAATAACCTATATACAAGCACAGATTAACTTCTTACCATTAAGTTTAATAATAGCTGATTCATTCTAATATCAAAGCTAAACGTAAGCTGCTAAGCGTAAATTTTTCAAGTTATGCACTTGTAAAACGGAGACAACAAATACACGGGTGTAGAATCCTCCTAAACATGTACTTTTACTCGAAAAGTCGTATCTACCACAAAATTAAAATCTGGTTTATCATCAAAATAATTTTTTCTCAACTTAACTAAATGGTTTAATAGTCATGTTACCAATGTTACAACCAATAGAAATTAAAGACTAAAAATCCAAAAATAATTTTAAAGAGGGGACTTTAGAGCTCTTGGCACCCCTCTGCACTTATTGTACTACTGACGTCTGACGGTGTTTGGAAAGTTATCGTTCCAGTTGATTAGTGATTTTCATGTCTTAATTGTGGAGATCTACATTTACCACCTAGAATTCTCGTTACCATAGTGTTTGACAATATTATTATTGCAGTGTTTAGTTCGTGTGAAGCGACTGTAAAACAGTATTAACTTAAAAATACATCTTTGTACAATTAGGTACTACATTTGTAAATGACAGAGCACGATCATCTTCAGTCTATACAATAAGTAATAGGTAGTACATATCTAGGACATCAGGTATTGAACTATAAATTTGAGTACAATTCAGATTTTGTTGACCTATAAAAAAAAAATCATTAAAATCTAAATTAATAATGATTTGTATGTAATTACTAATAAGAGAAGTTGATTTTTAGTGTTTAGGTTTCTTATTGAATTCTAAAATTAAATTAGTAATAAGCTTAATTTTTTTTGATTTTATTGAACTGGGAAAATATAAATAAATATTTTTTGTTAAGCTATTATTTAACTAATAAATATATACCTATATTTTTTTTAACATCTTTTTTTTTTTTATTAGACAATTTGTTAACAATAATTTAACAATAAGCTTAATTGATATAATTATGTATTATTCGTAGGAAATATAGAGTAAAGAGACCTCCCAATGGAGGTAGATACTTCGTCAATAAATACCTAGTTATTGCTAACTGATACGCGTTTATATTTACATTTTTTTTATATATATATATATATAATAACTGATGTATTATGTACCTATAAGATATTCATATCAGCAGGTCACGACACCACTACCAAAATAATAAATATATAAATATTATCTATATTCTATGTATCTTATCTTTTAAACACTTAACAATAATTATTGCAATAATATAATAATTTAAATTTTAAACAATGATTTCTTTTGGTCATGGATTTTCAAGTACCGCCTACCGTTATTATTATTCCCAAAATAATAGATTATATTTACTTAAAGTTATTAATATTCTAATTCAAATTAATCATAGTCCAATGACTTAAATGACTACAATGCAACCGGAAACATTAAAAAAGTTTTTCTCTTTCAAATTCAATATTGTCAATTTTTAACCAAAATTCGGAAATAAATTATTTCTTATCACACGAAACCGAGTAGGTATTTGACAAATAATTATCTGGTACTCGAGGTGGGTTATCTCATCGAAATTCAAATAATTCAATAGACTAAAATCACAGTTATCTAGATCGGTAATATATTACTTCAATGGTTACTCAATTTTATAATCGGTATAATACCTACTTAACACAATATTTGTCTCCAAAAATGTATTTTCATAACAGCAATTACATGAACAAAAATTGAAAAACGTGATGACCATTTAAAAAATGTAATATAATACATTCATTCTTCAAAATATTATTTTATACTTGATCGTAGCATATAAATATATAATCTACAATTTAAAAATGATAATTGACGATAACAACGGTGGAGTACCTGTCCCTCAACCAGATAGTAGGGCATGATTCGAATGAAATTGTACTTAGATAAAATTTTATCCGATTAAATTATCATTTGGATGATTTTTTCACAATTAATCGTATAAAAAATTACTCAAATATATTACCATTGGAATAATTATCTAGATAAAACTTTGTTCTTATCTCTGTACTAGGCACAATAATGATGTCTTCGGACTTCAACGTTGCTACATAATTATCTATTACTGAGGTACATACTTCATAAATGTAGACTTCTAAAAGAATTATAATCATTCTATAATTCATATTTTGTGTATTACAGAATTATATATGAAAATTATTCAAATGACAATTTTTTAAATTATTTAAATAGTTATAAAAAAATTTATTGAATATATATTTATTCAAATAATTATCTAGATAAAATTATGCACAACTGCCCCAACCACCTCTACGTTCACTTTTTCTGGATACTTACATTAAATTAACTATTTATATTTTATTTATCATTAATTTATCACTAATGCCAAAGAATAACATTAATATCAATTAAACAAGGTATCACTTAAAACAATATTAAATATTTATGTAGGTAATCAACTAACCAAGTTATTGTTGGTATACTGTATAGTGTGACTGGGTACAGTATAATTTTTAAATGCATACTTTTACAGTGGTGCAAATCACTTTACTGCAACAGCAGCAGAAGAAGATGTATATCGGTATAGGTATATAGTTGTGAATGTCTTAAAATAACGGGATTAGTTCAAAGAGTGTTTGTCATATTATAGCCTTTTCTATTGTATCAAAATGATAAATATATACAACCGTTGTGAGGCGGTGCGTGCGGTTAAAATGCCTCTTGCGTCGTTGTTTATTTTAAACGGTATTACTCATTGACAAAAGCTGTAACTTGTAAGTATAACCACTAATAGCGATGTGATACGTTAAAGTAATTTTCTTCAATTCATAATTTGTAGATCGTTATAAATGATACGCTAAATATTTCAATCACAGCGGCGGCGTCATCCGAACACAGACGTATACATATCCGTATTAATTAACATTTTAACACATTAATAGTATTTTTTTAGATATATTTAATATTTGAACGTAGTCAATTTGCATTAAAATTGAACATAAATATTTACAACATGTGTAATTTGCACCAAAATCAAAATCGATTATTTTAAGATAGGTACTATCGAATGAATAATCGTACAAGTTTCGATAATTGAGTGTAATGTATTAAGATATGAAAAGCTTAAGACATTGAATATTCCATTTATAGATACTCAGTGGTTATTTCACTCGCCTGTTAAGTATTTACATCATTCTACATCAGTACCTATTGACTTAAAATATATACCTTATAAATAATAATAATAATACATGACAAACATATTATATAATATTATAATTATTATATTATTTTAGGCAAAAATATAATTCAGCATGAATTTTTTTAATACAAACAAAATGTCTTATTATTATATAAAAGTTAGTCAGTTGAAAAAAATTGTATTAACGCGATTTTAACGTTAAACTTCGATTTGATTTTTAGATTAGGTGGCGGATAGTAAGATAATTATGTAAAAAAAGTTGCACAAGCTATTTTACAAAAACTAAAAATGGGTTTGTAAAAGAGGCACTTATTTGTATATAGCGTGATTCTCTACATAAAATAATGATATTATAAATTATTGTTTCATTTATGTAATATTAATATGTTTTTATAGGTACGTATATCTAGACGATATTCTAAATAGCTTGCGATATTAAATACGCTATTGCACTAAATAATTTCAAGTATCCTCTTAAAATATGAATAATACAATTTATAAAGTAACTTTTGTCCTGAAAGGAAAAACTTGTCTCTACTGTGCAAAACTGAAACATATTATTGAATATGTATTTTTTTTAATATACTTACTAACTTATTTAAATCAAAATAGTAAGTACACACGAATATATGAATAAAGATGATAGATTGACATCGTGTCTATACATTTTTACACAAAAATAGTTGATATTAAGGTTACTGTTATAAAATTATTTAATAATTCTTGACTCATTATAATATAATTTTTTAATTGTTTAAAAACATAAGATTGGAGTTTTGTCGTTTGACAATGATGTTATTGATACATAAGTATTAGTAAAAGTATGTTTACTAAATACACTCATAGATTAAAACTAGTCAAATATGCATTTATGAATGAAAAATTGATTAAATATGTAAAACAAAATTTAAAAAATTTACAAACGTTAATAACTTATATGTATAGATAACTCTATTAATAATAAAAGATAAATTAATATTTTCATTTATAAACGAAAGTCTATTTATTTTATAAACTATAATCAATTAATATCTAAACTAAAATCATTGTGAAGTCCGATAATGTCATATGAGAAAAAAAAAATTGTGAAGTGTACAGTAAATTAAATAATCGTTCTATACTTGTATGTACAGAAAAAAGGCTTTAAATATTATCTTGAAATGTTAATTTATAAGTGAAAACTGAAAACTGTTATTTTCTATCGTAAATAATAATATCCGTAGTTACCATGACCATAATTGTGAGCTTCATTACCTTAGATGTTGAAATTTTAAAAACTAAATAAAACAGTATGTACTCGTTAAGTCATAAATAGTGTTAGAAATTCGATTAATTTGTCCTTAAAAATATTTTGGCATTGGTACGCAGTGTGATCTACCATCTACCATCAAGTTTACTAATTTTGATGATTTCTTTTTATTCGTATTAATATTTAATAAATTTGATTTGTTACTTAAAATAGACAATGATCTCTACATGATTTCACAAATAGATGATACACATAATTTTAAAGTTAATATTTCTTTTTTGATTCTTAAAATGCATATATCTGCAAGTACTCGTGGATCTTTTTCAATATTTTTAATCTTTCACATTATGCTTCAATTTCTTATGTTTTTTTTTTAAATTATTTTTTTACACTTTTCAAAATGCATTTGTTTTCGGACACTTTTGTGCCCACATTTTTATTTTATATTTTTAACAAGTTAAATAATTGTATATGCATTTTTTCTATACTTTTTCCACCATCGCCAAACTGATTTCCGTTCATTTTGTTTGTACCTATTTAAAAGTGATTACCAGTAACTTGCCGGTAAATTATATTACAATCAATGCCAATATTTTGTTTTCATTTATTATTTCGTACATAGGTGTACATAAATGAATCGTTGTATGCTTTATTTGTTAATTTACACGCTGATTACAATATAATTTGTAAAACTAATTTATATGTTACAAACGTCCAGACATCTTCAAATGATTATAATTTTGTTTTTTAAGTGCATATTACTAATAAAAACTTAAAACTTTGCTTTATAAACTTTGTGGATATCTGGGGCTTAGGCAGAGCCGAATTGGCGCGACGAGCTACCGAATAAAACTCGGTAGGTCGCTCAAATATGGGCCGATTATGAGTTTTAAGTTGTAATTATATTCTTTTGTAATAATGATAAATTGGTACTAGTATTAGTAGAAATTTTAATTGAATCGAATTATTTAACAGTACGGTAGCTGTAACTGTAATCAAATGTTAAAAATCCTAAAACTTGTAGGCCAATTCCTCGCCAATCCGACGTTAATCTTAAAGACTGCAGTTTACTTGTACTATATATCTACCATCTACATTATACTTGTAAATATTTAGTTTTTAGTCTATATGTGTCATATGTGTGACGCATGTAACAAATAAATAGACTCTAATTCCATACAGATACTTAAAATTATTATAGATTTGTAATAAATATTTTTAAGTATTTTAATGTACGATGACATCATTGATCCATCTTCTACACAACAATCACAACGAATTTACAATGAAATTATTTAGATTAAACAAATAGCAGTTGATGATTAATCAGAAAGACTGAAAATCTCTCTCTCTCTCTGTATACATATAAATCTATATATATACATATAATAAATATTTGTTATGAATACTAGAAATACGCGATAACAGGAATGAGAAATAAAATCATTAAGATCTTCAATTTTATCACACACGGTTTGAATAATTTGAATAATTTATTTAAAAATTTAAAATATTTCTTAGGTAGGTAGGTACCTAAGCAAATCTGTTAATGAGATTCAACCATTGTTATCAATAACTATGCGTTATAATTTAATACGTATTAAGCCATTTTCATAGTTATTGATGTTAATATATACCTACCATATTATAGACAATAGGCATGAGTTTATTTAGCGATATCCTGTTGACATTCGGATGCGATTAATAACTGTAAATATTTTATTCATTAAAATTCTAATAAAATAATATTATAGGTAACTATAATAACTATATATAATATATTGACAAAATAATCGTAATCATACTCTATCTGGCCACCGCCTTATAAATTTTGTGGGGCATCAGTTCATCGTTTTATTTAATTAAATGATATTAATAAACAAATAACTTAATTCAATAAGAAATTTAAGCCAAAAACATAAATTCGAAAAAATAATCGAAACAGCGTTCTTACTTAATTTTGTAATAAGATATGCAAATAAATATTACTATTTAGGTGAATTACATACGCTACGTATAATACATACAATTTATGGATATATATATATATATATTGTAAAGGTAATATTAAAACAAACGGGAAATACATTTATTATGCCATACTATCAGACATCAGTTATGTCATTAAGTCGAAGGTCACAGATTGCACTTTTATAAATTACTATAAAAGCGATTATTTTCTATAGATATAATTATTACGGAAATATTATGAATATATCAACTTAAATAATAAAATAATTATTAAGATAATTAGGTACTAACGTAAAGTCGATAAACAATAAACATTTTAATGATAATATGTTAATATTTCATTATAATATATTATAGTCCCGAAAAACAGTTTTTGTATGACGTGTTAATATAAGCCATAAAGTACAGTTTTTTTACAAATAAAAATAAATAAAAGACCATTTGAGTTACTTTTATTTTTTTATTTTTTTTTTTGCATGCTAGTATATTGTTCTAACAATTACAATAGGTACCCGTGAAGTATTATATTATTGTTTATTATATAAATATTTCTTTTCCGACGTTTTCTCTTTGCGCTCGCCGCAAAACGTTCGATCACCCGGTTGACCGATATCATAATATAATTTTGGATGGTATTCCAGGTTCGTCTCGTAAATTGTGTGAGTCGCGTAACATTAAGTCACAAATTCGAAATATTGCTGTACTGGTTATCGACTATTGAGTGACGTCCAACTGGAATTTTTCGCTCTAACAAAATAATTGTTCATAATATTTATACAACATTTTGTATGGTAACGACTTTTTTAAATTCCGTTATCTCGATAAGTCAGTTTTCTATGCATTTAGACTAAATAATTCAGATAAATACATGCATTAATATTATATTATTAAAAATATTAAAAAACCATGACTAAATAGTCATTTAGTAATAATTAAAACATTTTGAATGTTTTGGATTCTCTATGCTTGTATGTGATACTGTAATATTGTCTGTGTAAAAATAATATCAATAGAGTCAATGGTATGGTGTTTATCTTATAAGACTATGACCCTATTTAATAATTAAAATTATAATTGTGCGCTTTAAACATGCACGATGTACATAAGCATATTATTCAACATATCGCGTGTAATTTGTTATTTATTTTTCTGCCATAATAAATAATGATTATTATAATATTACAATACAGAGCGATTCGCCGAGTATGCTTAACTCGCCATATCGCCAAATTTTTCCGTTAATTCAAATTCTGATTTTTGAAACTTTGAAATATACTTAAGCTTCAAATTTTTAGATTTTTGTACAAAATTTAAAGAATATTTTGTGGCAATATCAATAACTTCTTGTTTTCAAATTTCAATTTCTTAATCGGATGACTCTTTTAAAAATGTATCTAGATCAAAATTCAAACAATAAGGTAATATTTATCTAGTTATTTAATTTTCTGAGCTATGAATTAATAAGTTTATTCGATAATAAACTTGGAAGATATGTAGGCTATGATAATTTAAACACTTTAGTAATTAATATTAATCTATCCATGTAATAATTTGTACAAATTGTTCGAGTATAATAAATAAGTGATCTATTATTATACTATTTACTATTTTATGTTTTAGTGAAATAATTCATAAGGACTATTATCGTCTGTAAATATTATCTGTATTTTAATAAATCTGAATCTATTTTTTCGTATATTGATTTCAACATAATATCAACATTTTCAAAAAAAAAAAAAAAATAAAAATAATCTCCTCAATAATTTATCGCAAAACATTTTTTTGTATTGCCACAAAACACTCAGGAAATAGTATACATAGTTTAAATAATTAAAAATGTGATACTTACAAATGTAATTTTAAAATTTTTTTAAATAAAAATTTGAATACATTTATTACTAAAAAAAAAAAGGTGAGTACGATTGATGAATCACCTTATATCCTTGCATATGTAATACTAGGTCTGTCCAGTTTACGATCAAATTATCAATGTATGTCAAATGCTTTATTATAACTCTTTTAGTGTACGCTTTTAAAATTACGATGATATAGACGTCGCATATAGTATTATATTATATAATATTAAATAGAGTGTTGCACCCGTTATATTTCAAACAAACAGAATTCGAATGAGAAAAGTTCATTATCGAAAAATAGTATTCTCATTTATCGTACATTATTAAAAAATGTATGTCGAAACGGAGTAAAAAGTAAAAATATTTTTCTGCAAGCGACCACGAATCGTTTTGTTTGTAAATGCGTAAATAAGACAGATAGAAGTTTTTCAGTAGCTACATAACATCATCATAATCACCCAAGTCTAAGTATAATAATATACTAGTATACTATATACATAATATTGTTATTATATAAAAATATGCACGTACGCATAGATATAATACGTTTATAATATATTAATAACGACACGCTCTGGTGGTTTTCAGTCGTCAGTCGCTGTACGCATTACCTAATATTATGACATATTATTATAGTATATTAAAGCATAATATACTGCGATAGAAATGTGTATAAAAACGGTGTATTGGTTTATTTTTGAACACAGAATAGTAAAACGCGCACGTCAGTCTGCTGCTGCTGAGTCACGGAAAAAGCCGCGAAACCGCCGCCGTCGTCGACGAGTGGTGCGTTCGCGATGATTATTTGCAATTATTCGCGCACACATGATAATACAAAACTAGACACCCATATTATAACGTAATAATAATGACGTGTTCGACAAACAAACGTGATTAATAATTTGTTGTTTGCAGAGCATCACCGTACGGAAACACTGCTGTTCATGTCGACTATAAATAAAAGATATAATGCGATTCTACGCCGGTGGCACGGCGTGCAGTGTTCGTGCGAAATAAGAACTCGAGTCCTCGAGCCGCGTTTATTTATATCCGGATTCAGCGGACGGAGTTTATATTTCGTTATATCCACGACCGGTGAAAAGTGCTTTTTCCACGACTCCCGGCGCGGCGTTTACAGACGAAATACGACCGGGGTTAACGAATATTTTAAAATAGGCGAGTTTCCCCTCTCCCCTTAAAAAAGTTCCATTTTTAGATATATAAACTAATTATTATTGTTCAATTTTCGCTCGGATTAAATAAATTCAAAGGATATCGTTTTTTTTTTTTTTAATTATATTATGAAATAAACACGCATAAGATGTTTTAGTAAGTACTTAAAAAAAAAAAATCTAAACAAAAACTTCAAACTAATATTTGGATCAAAAGTTGTGGTGTAAGTGTTTAACTAAGTACAACTTTTTGTAACAAAATACGTGAAAATTAGAAGGTTTAAAGAAGCAGGTAACTTTTTATTCATTGGTAATTAAATTTAAAAGTTGAATAATCAAAATATTTTAAAAATGCAATTTATATGAATATATTAGCTTTTAAAACTTTTTAAGCATTTAAATATTATATGTATTAATTTATTAATTTTTAGACTTTTCAAAAGGTGATTGTGTTGATTGTACGAAAAAAGTGATTAGTTAATGAAAAACAATTGACATTGCAGCGAATAATAATAAATACAAATATTCTTAATTTTTATAATAATATTTGTTTTTTTTTTTTTTTAATGCATTTATATTCTACATTTCTACTTTTATCACAACTAATTTTTAATTAAAACTTATTTTGAGCGCAATTCATGTAAATTAGTTCATTCTACCGAGTACCGGCTATTTTGAGCGCAGTATGTGTATATTTAGGTAACAACTACGTGCTACTTGGGCACAACTCTTGAGCGTCGAAATTAAGACTAATTAAATCTACTCAAATATCCTAAATCAATTTCTAATTATTTCCTCAATCCATAGGCAAAAGTAAAATTAATATCACTAAATATGCGTCATACGTCTTCCGTATACACTTGTATTATAGTGGTATGTTCAATTTAAATAATTGGATGTTAAATTTTATTACACATAAAAGGGGGCTTGGATAGGCTATTATTCTTCAAAAAATTTGACAAGCCCTCACCACTATAACAATACCCGATTGAAATGCATGTACCTAATATAGATTTAATGATTATTTCTTATAGGGCTAAACTTTGAAAAAAAATCAGAAGATTGAAATCACTACCTCTTCCCAAATTTTTTTTTTGTATTTACTCCGCTAGACGCGTAGTATGGAATGTCGAACAAATCATTCACGCGTTACAACCGAACGTCGTTGTTTCTTACATTTTGCATGACGCACACTGTACGAGCGTTATTTATTATTGTATTTCGTGGAAGCGTATTCATTTTTCATATTTATTTATTTTCTGTACGAGTAAACGACGATAGCATAATATGTAACAGTGCGCGTCTATTAAGAATATTTATAACTTTATAAGATATTCAATACCAATATTAAACGCGACATTCATTAAATGCATTCGTAATCGACCGATTATTAGAATATAAGTCGATTGTTCGACTACGAGTTATGTTACTGATTACACGTATTTTAAACGTTTTAATAGATTTTTTTTCTATTTATGTCGCTGAATCGCGTGAATCGCATATAGGCGGTAATTACTTCACTGTACTTGGCGCGTTTACAAAATATCGACATCATCAGTGTCTATACACTTTGCAAGAATGATGAGTTGGATGTCATAATAGAAATTTCCGAAAACTTTTTTGATGGTTTTTTTTCTGCAGTATATACCTATACCTATACTAGGCACCTTCGCCCACTGGGCATACAGTCAAACGTTCATGACCATAAAATGTATCTACCTATAATCTATAATATAATATGTTACTATGCTTGGCTGCCGGCTGGTAATATTATGTCCATGAGTTTTAAAACGTCGGATTCGCTCCGTTTCCGACTGTGTCGATTTATGATTTTCTTTAAAGTACCTTATGTAATATGACATCCCAGATATTTCATCCACGCGTAAAGTGAACGGCGGCAGCAGTAGCGGCCGAAAGAGTCGGACTCGCGTAACTATATATAGTCGATATTTCTTCTTCTCCTTATTCGAACGGAAACGTCGTTGCATTGTAAGTAATTGGAAATAAATCATGTCCTTGTCGCGCGTTCTCGCGTTCAATATACGTTGCGCTGTGCAAGTCGTGTGCATTATTTCTGTCGTAGGACGGCCTTGGGTTTCGCACGCGCGTAAACGGACGTCGGTCGGCTGGACCGGACGTCCATGGGACGCGATAGAGTCGCCACTGTCCTCTCATTGTATGGTGTGCATCGATCACAAATGATATCGAAAAAATGACATTTTTACAATGCGCGTAAAGATATACCCAAAATCCAAATAGTGCGGCTAAAATATAATACTACCAGTAGGGTACAATTTAAATGAATAAATTAGGAATGCTATGAGCCTTCTTGTTTTTTTAGATAATTCACGAATGAAATTAATTATAAAGGTGTTAAATTCAAATATGGAGGCGCTAGTGGTTCTAAATCACCCACTCCACACCGACCTTACTGAATTTTGCCCATGAGTACCTCATAAAAATGTCGTACTGCTTACCGTTATATTATGCTTTATAAATACCCGTGGATATAGTTCTTATCAAATGCAGTTATAAACTGCAGTTTTTGGACGAGGATCAATAATTATAAAATAATATTAATATTATTAATATAATTGGAGAATTAATAAAAAAATAAAATAACACTTTAGCTTTTCAAATTGATTCATCATTATCATGATTCACAAAATGAGAATTAATTGTCTATATAGTAAAAATATCAGTATATATATGGTCTACATTCAATGATAATGGTTAACATAAATGAATATTTTTGAATTAAAAGTCAATTACTATTATACTCAATATTTAGTGGTGTATACTGACCTTAACCAGTCTCACGAGAGATGCCATAGAGCCATTCTAATTTCTTGGGTCCAAATTATAGCGATGACTTTTTAGCACAATACTGTCTTATCCTCTTGATATTTTTATAGTAAGGTATTTTATTTTAAAACTAAATTAAAATTAAATTTTTTTATTAGCACGTTTTTAACTAGCAAAAACCACGAATCAAGATATGCAAGTATGTCTCTTGGTTTATGATAAATGTATGTTTTTTTATTTTATTCGTGACCATAATTTAATCTAGCTAGGTATGTATTATCACTATTATATACATATAGAAAATTCGTACCAACTATATTAGATAGCATTTCATAATGACTTATTGCAAGTGTGTATAATCTGTAGTCCACTATATTTAGCATTAGATTTTTAACTGTGTTTTATAATTTTAAAATGTTTTAATATACCTATTTGCTTATATATCTACTAATATTTAAAGCTTTCGAATTTATAAATTCCGTGTTTATTTTTTTTGGTTTGCAACGCAAGAATATTATCACTTAAAGATAAATATTTTGACAAAAATACAAAAACAGGTTGGGAAGGCTGATTTCCATATTTCCTATGTTTAAGTTATCTTTGTTTTCACGGCTCCTAAAAATTGAACGAGAAGTTGACAGTGTAGCCCATAACGTTGTCGTGAACGATCTCGTAAGTTATAGTGGCGTATATAGCAAAACATTAAAATATAAAAGACGCGTAAAAAAGTGTATAATAATATTGTTTCTTAACCATTAAGCGTTGCGGTTCGGTTCATAGATTTGACTATTCGAGTAATTTTAAATGGTGGAATTCGAACCGAGGTTTTACACTAACTATATTATATATTACATATAATTTAAATAATACTATTTAACGATTATAATAGTTCCGGTAGACAAGTCATCCGGACCGATACATCATTGCTGTTTCACGTTTGCCCCTTCTGTATAACAAACGTCACGTAAATTCGTGACAACGACAATAATTGACTACTTAAAGATAACTATCATGCCCTTGTAACATTTTTTATTATATTTAGCGTGCCGTATCACGATTAATGTTAAGTAGGTTTTGCATCCATGCACGATTATTTGCCTATAACCCAATGACTCCGGCGGGTCTATCCACGCTAGAATTTGTTAAATAATTAATTATTTTGTATGCTCGATGTCCGTATAGTATATTTGCATAAGCCTGTTTTACTAATTGCTTCGATTTTAGTTTTTATAGAAAAAAAAATACTATATAAATATTGTTATACGTTGATTTTCAAAATATTTAATATGTGTCTTTTTCGTTATAGATAATGAATAAGTACATAGAAATATATTTGCTTGCCGTTGTTGTCGATTTCGTCTACTCGAATAGAGTTATCTGTATGACAGCATCTTTTTTTTAAATAAGATTTATATTAAATTTAAGATCTTAAGTTTATTAAATCTCAGAAAAAATATTAAATATTAAAAAAAAATATACCATTGTTAAATTAAGAAAAAAAATTACTGGTATATCATAGTTATTTGAGTTAGTCATAAAATTGTTAACGTTTTTGGTGACAAGGGGTAAGATAATTTTTAGTAAGTACGTTAGTATTATATGTCAGAGATTAATTTATAAATATAAATTATAGTTATGTTTATCAATTAAAACAAAGCTAATAAAAGGTTAACTGATTTAGTGATATTTGAGAATAATTATTCATTAATTATTACACGAGAAGTAATGCATATGAAAATCAAAATTTAGGCTTTTAAGTGCCATCTTTACTTTAATATTTGCGTAAATACTGTTAATTATATGAATATTGTACATTTGTAGAATTAATTTAACGATTCTCAGTGAAATTTAAGTGGATAATAATCATTTTCAAATGAGTAAATAGACGAAATACTGCAATAGTCATTATTTGTAATATGACGTTTTCATAACAATAAGTAATATAATGACTAGTGTAAACATTTTGCAATTAGTTTTGATTATTTAAAACTATATAATTAAACTGCATAGTCAAGTACTTACATGTAAAAAAAAAATTAATAAATAAAAATAGAAAAGTTAAAAATTTTAACTATTAATATATTCATAAAATATATTTGTATAAATGGAGATAAGTGAATAATAATACAAATATTTTAATTCATTGACGAATAAGATTTTATATATATATATATATGATATACCTACATGCGACTCATAGGTATCATATTATATTCACGTAAAGACGTAATGCGTGGTATGAATTAAATAATTGTAAATGTAGATATCAAGAAATAAAAAGATCTAAATCTTTCAATCAAAAATACTCTATCTTATTATCATCGGTCACTGTTATTTATTAAAAGATTCTTATACTTTCAATACTGACGTGCATATACCCACGATGAAATAAATGGAAAAAAATAAACTAACAAAAATTTCACAGCCACTCAAACCCACTTATAAAAAAAATCTATCAAATCACTCACTAGAAATCTTGCGAGAAATCTCAAGCCCTAGTGACCAGATAAATATATACATACCCAATATAAACACATGCCAAAGTGCCATTGCTGAATGATTTCTTCAACTAATGTCGATATTCTTTTATTAATTGTTTAGAGCTCATGCTTATTGTATCATCAATATATTATAAAGACTTGTATAATTTAAAAGTAAAAATGTAAATATTGATATTCGTTAATCATTATTTTTAAACGATTTTGCTACACATTATTACACAAATTAATTAAAAACTTAAACTTAACAAAATATTGTACATTAAATATAATTATTCACATAGTCACATGGTTAAATTGAACACGTTTGTATTGTGAAACTTGACAATAGATATAGATTATATTATGAAGTTATTTCAGAAGCCAATGTGCTGCTTTGTTAGGGATTTTATAAAAAAAATCCTTACAACATAAAAATTGTGAAGAAATTATTACAAGCTAATCGAATTTCTTTAACTGAGCCGTGAATAAATATTAATTTCATATGTCAAAAAACTTCCAAATAATTGGACATACACGTTTGAATTATTATTAAGGCATTTCAAACATGCATGTTTAATAGTTAATTTACGACTATAATAAAATATGGTTTAATATGGTATGTATTAGAGCGTTTACATTATTTTTATCGAAAAAATGTTTTCCTTAGGCTATCAACCTAAGATAGAAAAATTACACAGCACGTTGTCGCTTCATATTATTGTTGGATACACTTAATTATTAAACGAAATTATGAGTTATTTGTCCCAACAAGTTTATTGAAATAATTATTCTATCTTTAACAGAAATTGCTTGTTTTATTACTAAAATTCAAATTAATCAAATTTATTGATATTTATCGTAAAATAATTTAATCTATTAACAATCTACACATTCTAAACTTGTTTTTATTTTTGTCGAATTCAGTTGTAACTTGTAATCAAGTCTTAGTTCCAAAATTTTGTAATTACTTTTAATTTACATATAGGTGTATTTTATTTTCAAACTTGGAGAAACCTTAATTGTTGAGAACCATATATGTTTTTCGTTTGTCGTTATTAGATAAAAATGTCTGTTTATTTCATTTTTGCTGTGTTGTCATTTATCACAGTTATTTTTTCTCTTATAAAACCAATACATACATTGCACGCACCACATGTGATCATGTGGAAATATATGTTTCGTATTAATGGAATATTAATGAAATTGTTGATTTTTTTGTTCGATTTTCAGTTAATGGTTTTAAATAACATATTTATGTATTTACATATTTTCTCATTAAATATAGGTCACCACTAGTATTTAACATCTTGTTTGTTATTCGTACTAACAGTATGTATATTTTGTATATATTTATACTTATAATTAATATTTATTGGTTATTATTTATCACACGTGTCAGAAAGTTTTTGATTTTTATAATTGAAACTTATATTATCATTTTCCATATAATATTAACTGACCTGCATTCGATTAATGACGTAGGTATACAAGCAATATCGCATAAAACGTGTTAGGTCTAGGCCAAATGTTAATAGTAATTATATAAAAACATTTAAATTTGATTCAACGTAACATATTTGTACGTCTTATACACAAAAAAATTGAAATAATCAACAATAAAATAAATAATAATGTTTAGTTGTATTATTATTATCATATATATTTCTTTCTCTTGCTTTTAATTTTTTTAAATTTTTTTATTGTAAATATCAAGGTATTAAATTGCGCACACTGCACACGTATATTTTTTAAATTTAAAAAAGAAATATCGATCTATCAATAAAAAGATGAATGTTCATTATTATTCAAGTTATTTATACATTATACGTTATACTATGAGGTTGTTGTGAACGATTTATATGGACATATGGTGCGTTTGAGTAAAAAAAATGTAAGTTATTATTAATTAGATACATTTATAATTATTTTATTTTATATTAATCAAATTCTTTAGTATGAGTCCTATAGTTAAGTATTTTAAATACCTACTCAATTGATCAGCCTCCAATTCATTTTGGAATAATATTAATAACATATATGCGGTGCGTTGAGTGTACTTGTAAACCAGACCATATTATAAATATGTATAAATTATTTATTATAATTTATAAATATTAAAAATGTGTGTGATATGTATGTATTATAAGGTTGTATATTTTTCGATCTTAAAATTCTTTGATATTTGATTTCTTATGGTTATATTGTATTTATTTACAATACGGTTATAATCAAACAAAGAAAGCCTAAAAATTGGTTTGGTTGTTTTCAAATTAACATGCGTGTTAAAAGTTATTATAAATTATGAAAAAATAATAATAAGTTATGATTTTATGAGCTATCCCTGATATATTATATCCATTAAATTTTCTACTATTAAATGTTTTATATATTTTATTTATTCTCTCAGCGGTATTATTATTTTTCTTCTGTTTTCTATAGGGGTTTCTGCTTCATACAATATTGAACCATTTTCAGACGGATTAACTTTTTTTTTCTTTTTGTAGAGTTGTTATACATTTCCATGTGTTAAGTAATAACATTTAATATTGATGAAAATCCATTATGTCATCTCTCTACCGAATTATTGGTTTTTAGAAAGTCGTATTCATTAACATAGCAATTTCAAATTGTAATTGAAAATTTTGGATTTTCCTTTCCTTATTTCTATCCATTATACTAACCAATGTTTCTTCAAAACGGTCAAGTTATCACGATAATGTATGCAAAATGAATAAGCAGGTGCATATAATTATAATATAATAATGATTTTTGTTAATTTGTACTTAGATAACTTTCTTAAACCAGGATTCACGTTTCGCGACGAAAATATATCACAACCAATTTCAGACGACCGATTTTACCACGACTAATTTTATACGACCAATTGATATGAACACAATAAATTAATTATTATATGTTTTGGTTAAAACTTAAAATATAATTTACAGATACATATAGTTTGTAAATAATAAAATAGTTTTAGTTAACGCATAAAAAGAGATAATCAAATTTTAATTAACTTATTTACGTGCTTTATACATATGTTAAGTTATAATAATAATTACATTTTAAGAACGTTATCTTGATTTAGTATAAATATTTTAAAGTAACTTATGTAAGTACTGCATTTGACGTCATTACTCATCATTTTATGCTTAATTAGATAAGAAATAGATTAGTCGTTCAATACTCGAGTTTAACCTGTAGTAATCTATATTTATGTATAGGTATGACAAAATCATTATATATTATAACTTATAAGTGTATAATTATAAATAAATAATCATAATAAGTATAATAACAATTTTAAAGTATAAATAATATAAATATTTATGAAAACAGTTATTCCTAACTTGATAAAATATATTTTAATATAATATCTTAAATGATTTTTATAATGTTAAAAATATCACATAGGTATTTAGGTAATAAGTCGTTTGACATTGCAAATGTATGGTAATGGTCGCATATATTGGCATTTAATACATATAACTACTATATACACAACATATTTCTAGAGTCCACGGCTCCATGTTTAAAATCTTAAATACATATTATATTCATAGGTATGTGCTTAATTTTTTTTTTGTTTATTTTAAAAATAACTTGGAATTGGCATAAAGTTTATTGATAACAATATAGTTATAGTTGGTAACTAATAAAATCGTATTACCTATATAACATTTTTCGTAACTATTAAACGAATGATAACTAAAATAGTTGTACATTGCCTATTTAAAAAATTGCATAGGTAATTACATTTTGTAATAATCATGAATGTAAATATGTAATTATATAATTATGGTCAAACGTATAACTTTTTCAAAGTGAATAACAAATAGCAATTACACTTTTATAGTTTTATCCAACCAAAAATTTTTAAGTTTTTCAATTTTTTAAGTTTATACCCAATAAAGGTCTATACAGACAGATGATCTATACAAAGATAAATATTTTAAATTAATATTTATAACTTGTAAATTCCTGAAATTGTAAAGATTAAAGCATATTTTATTTAAAATTTACCTGTTTTGTATAAGTATTTTTTGTTGGTGTTTTTTTTAATAATTTAAAACTACAAACTTGCTGTGTTCAGTGACTCGACCTTGAACCTTACATTTTGAATTTTTAATCAAATTATCTTCATTAAATTATAACGTAGTAAAAACAGGAATCCGAAGTATAGAGATTTGGTTAGTTTAGCTCCAATTGGTACAAGTCTATGTTGTACCATAGAATTTGTAGTTGTACTATTGAAAAATACATAACTTCCCTCAAAAATCGATTTTGAGTGCAGTTCTGTTCACATTTTAAAAATTACCTATGTGGTTATAATGAATTAATATTTTCAAAAATAATTTAATTGATTAATAGATATTACCTACTAATAAAATTTTAAATAATATTTCATCGTTTATCATTTTTTTAAATGTCTAAAATTTTAGTTAATTGTAAGTTATTGTTATTATCGTTTTATACAGTACTTATAATTATATAATTGCAATTTTTATTAAACAACTCTTGTAATTGTAAGTATTTAATACTTATAGCTTACACATATTATTATAGGTGAGAAGACTTTAAAATGTCTTTACCTTTCATTAAACCGTATTAAAAATCAATTTATTCTAAGTCTTGTTTTTCGAATGCGATAATAATTTATCAATGCTTTTCAGTGGACACCTTTATCATGCTCAAACTCGTGATTTCTAAATCTAAACCTCTCAGTAAATCTTTTTGTATACTTTTTCTAGCATATTTATAATTTAAGTCTAAAATAACATTTGAATTTTGCAGTATTAAATAAAAGTAAATTATGTAAATATGATTAAAATTAATTTTCATAAAACGTGACAGGTTCTTTTTTTACATTAACTCACTCTAGTCAGCTGCAATTATATTAGTATTGTATATTTGTCATTTGATAAATAATAAATGAAACACCTGTGATAAATACTGCTATAAACAATTCATACATATTTACATAATAAATTATACCTGTATAAAGCTGCTGCAGTAAACTCTTAAAAACAGATATTTATTTGGCTTTATATACATACATTAAATAGTAAATACACGAATATTAACACTTAATGTCTTTGTTTAAATGTGAAATTTCTTTGTACCTAATGAAACAAAATAGTAATCTTGTTGTACTGTTTATTACTTTATTAATTTTATCATCATACTTTATATTATAGGCGATGATTCGATTCAGTAACTATATCCAATATTGACTATAGTTATTTATAATATAGACATTAAACAAACTTGAACTACTATTTTTAATATTTTTAGAATCGTATTAACTACTTTATAGACATCTTAATACATTGAATAAGTATATCTGAGAATTTTAATTGAGGTATTAGAACATTACCTACATAATACTTATAAAAATATTACAAGTGCAATTTTGTAATAGACATTTTGCTGACTAATAAAGTCTTTGTAAAATAAACTTAAACAACTAATTGTTATCAACATTACATGGAATAGTTAAGAAACAATTATGATTTATCATTATCTATTAAATAATTTAAATATTAATTATCTATCTATATATAAATATACAAATTAATGTTTCTTTCTTTATGCTTTATAATCTATAGACTATCAAGTCTATTTTATGATTTAAAATCATAATTTTCTGTTATATTTTGCAATTTTGCATGTCAACACATAAAGACAAATATCAATAACGGTATTAGATTTTCATCGAATTTTTCCTAAGTATTTGTTAAATCTGATTCCAGTTTGATATATTTCAACTAAAGTAAAACAAGAGACAATAAAAAAATTTATTTATTTCAACCCAAGCGAAATCGCCAATCGGTAACTATAATATTTATACATCGATTAATCGAAAATCTTAACTCACGTGTACTATATGTGAAGCTTTTCGACGTATTTTATACATATGTTTATTGTCGTACAATATCATTAATACATACAATAAATTCATAATTTAAAATGTAAACGTATGTACTCTATAAATTATGATTAGGTATACAAATAAAATGAACTTATTTTTTTACGTAAACAAAGAAAATGTTTTCATCTGTTAACGCTATTAGTCTGCATAATAAACATAAATATGTATAAATATTACATTATTCACATAGTATTTTAATAAAAATGAATTATGTTTGTCATATCCGGTGTTCCTGAGGAAGATGGGTACAACTTATATTTAGGTACATGATACGTACGTCTTACATAGATATCTCTTAATCAAGTGCCTTTTTCATAGTAGATAGGTAGCTGAAGAGTAAAATTTAGCAATTATTCTTGTATTATATTATTTATAAATAAATGTTACACTCACTTTTACTTTTATTTAATGCTTTGATAGAATAAAGCTTTAATCGTATTTACTTAACCACCTATTAATGCGTTGTACTAAAATGCCATTTTTAGGCACTGCAGGTGCAATGAAAATAATATTTTCTTTTATGACGAAACAATGCGTAAGTATATTATACATTACATGATCCGTGATCAAATAATCTGGTTGACCCCAATACAAACATATTGGGTTTCTAAATTTCTTCATCCTTTTGGATTTGTTAACTTAAACTAATTTTGCCAGACCATATTAGGTGTACCTAGAACTAGTGCAAGTCAATCGATAAATATTATTATCAGCTAGTTGAATTTATAATGAACCTGAAAAAAAAAAAACTACACAATAGTATAAGTATCTCTGAGTTGGTTTAAGTGATATTTTTTTTTATAGTAAAAACTACTATAAGTAATAATAAAAATGAGATACCTATTTAAAGTAGTTGTCTATTATGTAGTTTTATCGATCATCTAAAGTTTAAACCTCTCCATAATTATTTATATATTTTAATTCGTTAATTTCAATAGAATTATGAAATTTGTCGCGATGAGTATCCATTTTCTCGGTATTTTATCTTCAGCTATTGTCAGGAAATTTCTTTTTATCTGCCCATTTGGTTTGTTAATAATTCTAAAAATATGTCAATGTCAAATAATTTTAATTACAGTTATTATATCAAGCTAGAATAAAGAATAGGACTTGACTGTCATCTGTAGAGTGTTCAGAATCTAATAGTAGGAAAAAATTACCTATACGTATAAGTACTTACTTCACAGGTTAAAATAAAATAATTTTACATGACTTTGTAATTGGAAGTTATAAACTGTAATAAACTTCATACTGCTATGCTATTGTACGAGTATATAACGTAATAAATTACTGTAAACATATTCTTTACTTTTACTTTTACTTTTTTTTAAATTACCATTTATAAGTTTACAATTAGAATAAATTCTGTAAGGCTTTATAGTACGTACATAATATAGATGATATAGCAATTAGAAAGATAATATTGAATAGGATAATGGTTACTATCATAATAATTATTTATCATTTGACAGAAGAAGTGTAACAGTCCTTATATCACAACCAGTCAGAAAAAAAAATTAGTAAACAATCTTAATTTTTTCAATCTTGATATAAAAAAAAAATTTACACTACTTTTTCATCACTTAAATCTTGTTTATTTATGTCTGAAGAAAGGTAAATACATTAATTTACAATTTTGATCTTTAGTCTTTATACTTTTAATATTTACGTAATAAAATTTGTACCGAAGAAAATGATACAAATATATATATTGGACAAGTGTGGAAATTAATATGATTTTCAAAACGACTGATGATAATGTTTGAATACAAGAAAATTTTACTATTCTCACTCACTTTATATATTAGTAGTAATAAGACTATATTTATAAAAATAAAATATTAATTTGAAAAATTGATAAATATTTCAAGTTATTCATTATAATCGAGGTGTAGAAAAGTATTTTCAAGGTTTTTCTATTTTTAATTGTTATTGTTATAAAATGATCTATGTTTCGACAAAATAATGTTTAAATAAAACGTTTTTTGAAAAAATATAATTTAGATTCTAAAAATAAGTTTATAAATTTTTGACAGTTGATAATATTGCCGTCAAATGAAAAAAATTCGATGTTTTAGTCTCGGTCAGAATATTAAGTACAATGAGTTCACCAATGTACAGTGTAAAATAAAATCGTTTTTTCAAAATGTTATTTTAAAAAACAGCAAAGTATAGATATGTTATAAAAATTACTCAATATGTTTTGCTTAATCATACTTTTCAGTATGCAGACATCGAATTTAAAACCATATGGAATTATATAGGTATATATGTTACGGACAGTGGAAGTTGGGTATGGTGCATACTGAATAATGCTCGATTCTCGAGGACAAAGTTGTAATTAGTTTTCATTGTCCGGGTATTGTTTACAGTGCCCAAATTTAATTGGATACTGTAGGTTAAATATTGAAAATATAAAAATTAATTAAAAATCTTACTGGGTAATGGGCGTTTTATTAAGCATAAAAAAAACTTGAAATAGATGCCTCAAATATTAGTTAGCTATTAATAATTTTTAAATATATTGTCAATCGAATCATTTTTATACATTTACTAATTACTATGAAAAAATAATATCATTATCCAAAGATGGTTTGACATGAATAAAATTAATATTATTTACTATTAAATTATAGTTATTCTAATTAATTATTAGTAAAATATAATGTTTTAGATACATATAGTGTTATATTATTTTTATTTATTATTTACCACTATTAGGACATTTTGAGTTACAATATCGATCAGATTTTTGCATTTATACCGGTCGGTCTTACATAATTTATTGCAATATAATTATCGTACATTTGGTCACCCGAATAAGAATATTTTTTTGCCGTTTCTCTCTGAGAAATGTATGTTGATAATACTTAATTAACCTAGATAAACATCTTTGTATATCGATAGTTGATTCCGGCTGTCCTATTACACGTATATTCGTTTCTAAATTAAATAGGTACCTCGTAAGTCGTAGTATCAAACGAATAAAATATGTAGGTGTAGTTAATTGTTATGTATACGAATTTTATTTGATATGAATATACGCAGTGTACTGTATTTAATTAATTTTGCCCATTTGAATCAGGGCAGTGTATACATTTTCCTCAGGAATTTTTTTACAGTTCCTGGCTTATGTAGGAAAAATTGAAGTACCTATTAAAAAAAACATTCTTACATTGCCCAAAATGTTTGAAAATTGTGAACAGTGGCTAGGCATCCGTCAACTTCTGTTATACGTCATCCATCGTCATAATAGTATAGTAAATCATAAATAGAATATTGCATGTCCAGATAATGGGTGACGTAGGTATAATGTAGCTGTAGAAAAATAAAAAAACTTATTTACGATAAAAGCTTGGGATTCCCGTAAATAAACTAAAATAACTATTTTTTTTTTTATCATTGCATACTCTAACACGTATAATATTAAAATTAGTATGGATATAATAATTATAAATATAAAAATTATTTTTTTCTTTAATCCGTCTAACTCTAATTAAATTATCTGTCATTCTTTTGTCTCGTTTAAGATGGTTAATCGAGATCTGTAAATGGTTGTTAAAATTTACAAGAATCCTTCGTTCTGAATAATTTTACCGCCAGTGTCGGATATCTCGTCAATGTAGCTATTTAGGAACGACTTGATTAAGTCAGTCATATGGTGATTACCAATAATTATGGACGGTCGGTGCATATTTCCAAAATTGACTGATATATTTCGTTAATGGCATTTATCATATTTTAATCTTAAAAATTTACCTAACCCCATGATTGCTACTTATATCATATTTTTTTTTTTTAAGAGGAGGGGAGTTAAAGACATGTGCGAATTAAAAAAATTTTTTTGCGAATGTGACAATAAACTAAAATAACTATTTTTTTTTTAAAACGCTAATGTCGATAATATGTAAAATATTACAAATACATGCTAATGATATTGCTAAATATTTTTAAAAAAAATATTTGAAAATTTTAAAACAGATAGTCGGGACATGTATGTATTCAAAGTGCCAAGCAGTTTGCCTTGAAAAATGAATGAAATAAAAAAAAAATATAATATTATTATACTTCTACATGTTTATAATAGTACTTAAGAAGTACAACTTATAGTTTTTTCAATATAATTAGGTACTAAGTAATATATTAATAAATTTATTTATATTGCCAACTTCGAGTACTTGGACTATCAACTTTAGACATGATGTTATGTAGGTAATATTTAGCCAATTTTTAAATTAAATATTGTAAATAATGATTTGTCCGATAGTAATATCTTTAAGTTTACTTAAGTTTGTAATTTATATAGAAATACTCAAATGCTATAGGTATTTATAATATTTTAAGACTATTTGCGTGCTATGTTGTTTTGTAAATTTTATCAAAATATAACAAATATAATTTTAATTTATAAGCTCCAGTTGTACAATGTGACTGATATACGTAGACCACATTATAAAACTACCTATGGTATATTAGGATTATTAAAAATAGTTTTATTTTAAATTTAAAAAACCTGTTCTAATCAGCCCTGACACACGTAGTTAGAACACTTTCCTGTTTACCGTACACTGAAATACGGTGTACTTTTCATTGGCATTTTATATTTGTATATTCATACAAAATATATAGATTCGAGGATATCATTAAAAAATAGTACATAGTATACGAACGTTTACCATAATTATATAACAAATCTGACTAATTCTATTTAAAATTCAATAAACCATTAATTATTTTACATAAACGCAGTATAACGGACGATGTCTTAATCTTAAAATATGATAATTAATAAATAATTATACTTTTATTTCATTTTACCTTTTCTATTTTATTATATTCATCCAATATTAGACGCATGTGAACTGATACAGGTATTATGACGATTAACGGCTCATTATTATTCACGTCTATAACTGCGTATACAGTACTGTAATTTGGTATATTATAATCTCACGTCAATGTATATTTTGATTAGATATTATTTAATCATCAATAAATGTTGTTGTTAAAAAAATGTTTTCTAATAAATGTATTTTTAATTTTATTAATAAATACAGTATAATAACATATTTTTCATATTTTTGTAATACAAGTATTCAGGATGCGTATTTATACGGATCAATTATAAATTATAATGTTGTTGATTTGTATATACATATAATAATTATTATACTATTAAAAAAACATTTCACTTAATAATTTTCATAGGTTAATTCTCAACAGCATGCGATCTTGTTGTTGACTTTTACAAAAATTTCGATCAACAATAACATATTGATTTTATGGCTTTAGATTTCGGTAAATAGATATTTTAAAATAATAACGTACTTCTTAGGTAGGTACTACATGTTTGGTAAGCATATTAAAATACTTGAGCTCGTACGTAGATTACTCGCTTATTTTGCTGTCACAATTTAATATTTATACGTATAAGTACAAGAGGACGATTTATAAATACATAGCTTCAAAACACAACGGATAAATCTAGAATTATGGAATAGGTAAGGTTAGGTACAGATCTCTTAACTAAGTATGTAAGATTAAAGTACCATTAGATAAAAAATAAAAATCGTTAAACAAAAGGTATAAATGTATAATAGTATATAATTTAGTGTCCACAAATGGTCGATAATGAATATTGTATAGGCCTACGACAATACAAGTGGCCTTCATGTTCATTGTTCATTCTTGTTATACGTCACTGTTTGTAAGTGAAACTTTAGAATTAGTTATCTACAATGCATAAACATTATTACATTTTAGTATAATGTCAAATGTGGTTCGATCGAAATTATACAATTTTTTCATTAACCAAAACTTATTGTAATTCGAAGCATGAATTATGTATAGGGATAATAGACATAATAGTATAATCTGCATAGTGTGATATTATCAGTGAAATCATTCAACGAGCTGTGAATTTTATTTAATACTATGCATGCTTAATATGATTTACATAATATTATAATTTATTATAATAATATAATTATTACTCCAATATTAATTCGGTTAGTTGAAGAATATGGAATGCCATACATTTACTTTTCATGTAATTAGATATCTACTCGTACATAACCATTTTATATTTTATTATGAATATTATTAAACTAATACTTACCTATTTAAAAAAGGAATTGAGTAATGGCTTTGTTTATAGTTTTATTTATTGTCACAATAAAAATGAATTTGATTTTTATTCATGTCATTTAGGTCTTAATCACAAGTGAACCGTATATTACATTTATAAAAAATTCGTTTTCTGAGTTGAAATTCCATTATATTGGTTTTACAATGATTTATTATTTATTTATTTATTTTTTATAAAATTTTGAATCCAAAAATTTGATTACACTTTTAATTTTTAATTTGATTAGGTAGGTATAAGTATGGTTGTATAGTTACATTTGGAAGAGAAAAAGCAAAATATCTTAAAATATAAAAATCTTAATTGTTTTTTTTTTTTTTTTATAGTTTAGAAAAACTAACAAAAATAACAAAAAATTATAATAATAGTATTTTATAAACATGAATTTGTAGAGTGTTTTATAGGATCTTAAAAACTTTCAATTAATTAAAATTTTTTTGGACAACATTTTTTTTCTTAGTTTTAAGGCTTGAAATTTAATATTCAATTTTTCTTATAAGTAATACATAAAGACAGTTTTTTTTTTTAAATTGTTTAAAATTCGCGTTATTAGGTTATGATAAAATTAATTAAGACACAAATTCAAAAAAACATTAAATTTTGTTAATATTTCATCACTTAATAGTTTCTCCTCGAACAGTCAAAATTTTTGATATAATTTCATACTTATAAATTATAAATTAAGTAATTTTATTTAGATTTATTGTATAACATGTTATTGTGAATGGTCACAGTCGGTGAATGCTGGCAAGTAGTAGCCACTGGTGAATGTTTACATTTATCAAAATTATTAATACATTTTACAATATTATTTAAAATATTTCGTAGTATCTGTACTATATTATAACATACTGGTTGATAATTTTAATGAAATGCAGGTATTACCACTCTCAATTACCTACGTATCTATGTTAACATCAGAAATCAGTTTTAGTGTGTAAAGAAAATTTAACATAAATTAATAAGTCTTAGTTAACCAAGAAATTTCAATGCGATGAACATTCGCTTCTAATTTAAAAAGTACCTAATTGGGAAGAGGTAATAGGTATACACGCGTTGCAATTCAAAACGAAGTGCACCAAAAAAAATGTATAGATAGTAAAAATATTGACATTATTTGTGTGATATAAAATATCATAGTTGTATTTGTATTATAAATATAAATATATATAGATATTATATTTTTTTTTTTTAATTTCATTGTTGCAATAACTGAAACTATAATTAATTTATAATATTCTCACCATTTTTTAAAATAACAATTTGTAAGCAAATAAAATATATAATAATAAATCTACTTAATAGTAAAAGCTAAATAAATATATAATTATAGTTATTATATACTTTTATTGTTCAATAAAATTGGTATTATTTTATATAGTATTAAAATATTTTGTTAAAAACATATGTATTTATATTAACATTAACACATTACACAACCCATGTTTATTGAAACATTTATAAATATATACTAAACTGATCATGTAAAATATGTTGACATAATTATTTTCCACAATTCAGGTTATATTTTGGACATTCACCGATGATTATCAGCATTTACCATACTGTGGACATTCATATAGTAGTAAATCTTATGAAAACACTATGAATGTCAAAGATCTTTCCATACTATTTATGACACGTCTGTCGTCAGTATACATATTTTAATCAAGAACTTAGTTAAAAACGAATTTTGAGATGGGGAGAGGGTTAAATTTTTTTTAAAACTTACGTTACATAATACAATAGTTAATTATTTAATATTTTTCTACTTTTGAAAATGTTTATAGAGAAGGGGTATAAATCCCTAGTTACGGTCTTGATTACAATTTATTTTATGTAAAAATATTTGTTCAATACTTGATATAGGTAATAAAAATATTGAGATAAGTCGATATCGGTCGGCGTCGCCGTGCCGAGTCGTTTTATCTTCAGTTTACCGTCAACTTTAGTGTAGACTCATTGTGGTGTTTTTTCAACTGTCAAATAGTAAATCCAAACCGTCTTTTGATTAAATATAACTGATGTGGTTAAAGTAAAAAAAATATATAAAAATAAAAAGGCATTGTGTGTACGAATCGTTAAAATACAATTTAAAATTTTCCTTTATTTTAACTAAATATTCTCACAAAGGTGCCTCGACAATATTAGTTAACTTACCAAATTATTAAAAAACCTCTAATAACACAAGATTAATAAATATACTCGTCTATTTTGGTCAGAATCGTTTTTTTATTTTTATTTTTACCATTAAGTAGATATTTGATTTCAAATTTAATACAACCATTACAATGACACGCTATAGATATCTTATTAAATTTAATATTTTTCATTTATATTTGTATCTATGTAATATAATATTATAATAATATGTGCAATATGTACTTAATATTATATTATTGAATATATGAAGGTATACATAATATTTAGTATTAATAATAAAATCATTTTAATTTTGGCAGTTTTAATAATACCATTGATTATAGAATAGACTATTCTATAATCAATGATAATACGGAACAATTTTTCGAGTAAATATACTTAAATAGTGCCTTTTGCTGACGTGAAGGAAAAAATAACTGAAGCGATTAAAAATAATACATAGAAATCGAGCATTCGTGCTTATACGAGGAATTTCATTAACAAATAATATTATCTATACGTTGATACGAATGAATTCCATCAGTGGTTAAAATATTTGGAATTATGAGAACTATTTATTTTTTAGGCAGTGTTAAATATGTATATTGTATAGTATATACCAACTTGATATGTATAATGTATGTAGAATATACAATATACATAGGGATATAAACTTAGTGGTTGTATTTTAAAATTGTCATAATCTATAGAAAATATAAATAAATAATAAAAAAAACAATTTATTGACGATACGCCTTTGCGTGTATGCCTACGACTGAAACAGTGAATTTTCGAAGTTTTAAAACGACATAATGTAGCGTGAATTTAGTTTCGGTCGACCGACACTGTCGCAATGCTAGGAAACTACGATATTTCGTCGTCACGAACATTGCAGCCTTAGTCTGGACCGCAAAATATTATATAATGCGAGTGCAGCCGAACCAAGACACTTCGATCGATCGCGGGGACGTGACGACGTGTATAGACCATAATACAATTTTATTTTATAGCTGTCGTCTTGTCACATTTATCCTGCACATCTATACTGCACAGCCCGTTAATAATAATTTTTCCAGTACAATATTTTTGAAATAAGGTTTTTAAAAAATTATAATTTGTACAACTATTACTATAAAGATATGTGGTAGTGGTTAGTCCTTATGTGTATTTTTCCAAAGATACGAGTTTGCTAACCTATAAGGATGATTTTTGTAAATACCTTCGTAAAAACTATTCAAAAGTGAACTTTCAATTACTAAGACTTTAAGAGCCCTGATGGTGTAATAATTGTGAAATATTAAATGTCAGACACGTAGATAGAAATAATATTGTTATTAATTATTATGTATAGAGCACGTAAGTCGCAAGCAGTCGAATAAAAATAATCAGAAGCGCAGTTTTTTTTTTTTTTTTTCGTCGAAATTGAGTAATATAACATTAAGTTTATTAGATATAGCTGCGAGATTATCGGTTACTGATTATCATGATAACCTTAAGTTAATCGAATAAAATATAATGTACTAAGACAAGTGTACTTAAATACTTATCATTTACAATAAAAATGAATTTTATGATTTTCTCTTCTCTGATATATTATTTTATATTTTTATATCATCAGTTATCATATTATAATTATTATGTAACTGATATTCTGATAGATTTTCTAATAAGTTTTGCTAATTTAAACCATTATTGGTCTAGAGCGGAGTCTTAATATTTCATAAAATTTAATTTATGCAAAAACTAAAAATAAATTTTTAATTAAAGAAAAATCTTTAATATCTAATTATAAGCGATTAGAACTAGAGATATTTAAAAAAATATGTTTATTGTATAACGAAAAATGTTAAATAAAATTAAAACTTACAAGTTAACACAAAAAATGGAAGCTCTATTATTACATCTGTGTAAAAATAATCCATAAATACTTGAAATGTTCACTAAATGTTTGTGTAATCATTTTTAATATATAATAAAATTTTCAAAATATTTCGACTATTAATAGATATTTATAAATATTTAAATTGTTTAAATTATTTAAATTTTATTTCTATAAATTTTGATAAAAGTTTTTGGTTTAGTTAAATTTTCAACTTAATACTAGATCGTCTAGATTCCATGTTAGTTGCTCTTATCGATGTGTAAAAATATTTCAAATCCATAGACACAATTTATTTTTATTAGTTTTGAAGTCAAAAATTCGTAAATTTTTTGCAGTTGAATATAAAATTATAAATCAAAGAGTTTTATAATGATAAAAATAATACAAAAAGATAAATTTATGAGAAACATATTAAATTTTCAAGCATTTTAATCCTGCAGCAAGAAAATATTTTTATTGGCGTATTAATAAAAAACTAAAATAAATTAAAAACGTTTAATATCTTATAAACAAAAAAATATATTCAAATTTTATAAAGTATTTAATATTATATTTATAGGAAAAGATAATACGTATAAACATTTGACGAATTATTTTTTTTTGAGTTACTCTATAACGACAATGTCGATTTCGTCTAAAACAGGAATTGAATAAAAATATCTTTTTTTTTTAATTACTTAGTTTTTTACAGTTATTTTAAAATATATTAGGAATACTTTCTTTTAAGTTCTAACCCTTCATATTATCAATTAGATTCAATTTTCTACCAGGAATACCTTCAAAGCAGAAATTCAAAGCATTTTTACTGCCAAAAATACGGTTTTACACACAAAAATAAAAAATACACTATCATTGTAAAATCAATACGTTCAGAATCTAAAATAAAAATATCTCATTATATTATGTAGACACGTAGACTGATTTTGTCTGGAAAGCAGTTTTTTTTTTTGCGTTAGACGACTTTATGATCGGTTGCAACAATATGATATAATATAATATAATATTATGTCTTTGTATTTTTTTTTTTATTGTTATTATTATTGTTGTTGTTGTTTATATACATAATACATTATCATTCTTTTATCGACCTTGGGCGGCGTTAGCAGCGATCTCTAACAGAGTTCGCGTGTACCGTTCAACGCATCACGCCACACACTATCGTCGCATAATGCACAAAATACAAAATACGAATAAACATAATAATAATAATAATAAAATAACGAAAAAAATACGATATACTTGAAATTTACGGGTATAATCGTTATACCTGTACGATACGTCTTACCCGTCCTCTTATCGATGTACATATTATTATTATAGTGCACAGGCGGTATTGTTATTCACATTTCCGCGGAACCTCGTCGGCGGCGCCGAGATCCCCTTCTCCGCGATTACGTCGAGAGCCCTCCTACCCCCCGCGCGCACCGGCGCACGGTGTTATAGACCTAACGGCCGGTCGACCGGCTGCCAGTAACAGTGTTCGCTTAGCTGTTGTTTGTAGGGCGCTGCTCGTGCACGGCCCCAGTTCTGACTTGCATCATAGCTGTTATTTGTTTTTCCAATAGTTATTATCATCGTTTTATTCCACCGGTGTGTGTGTGTGTAGTAAGACGTGCGCGCACGCGACAGTGTTATAAATATTGCAGAACAGTAATAATATCATTTCCGGTGTATAAGGTTTTATATTGAATATAATAACAATATAATAAATACCATTCCTGCGTTTTAAGACTATATTATAATAAATAAAGTTCTTCGTGGAACCCGGCGCTCGATTTTTGCCAACCCGGTGCGAGAAAACCAACGGTGCATACACCGCAATGCATTTCGTCAACGACGTGTCCAAGTTCCTTTACAGCAGTCTCAAGAACGAATCGAGCAGGCTCAGGGTACGTATCTCGTCCAGCGACCTGCTCATACGCATTCCTATACTATATCGCGAGTATGCAATGTTCATGTGGGATTTGATTTTCAGTTATGTACTCGTACGATTTATAAATTAGCCTTCATTTGAATTGGCTTTTTGTTGTTTTTTTGTCGCCTAAATCTTGCCCACCGATATCCGAAAAACGCGAATATTTTATCCGAAACCCGTCGACGGGTTTAATGGCCGATGGGGTACGTAGAAAGGTGTAAGTTCCAGGGTTATTGTCCGCCGACGACTATTGCAATATTTACTGTTTTCCCGCGCTCCACATTTCACCACTCGTAATAGCCACGAACCGTAATTATGACGGTACAATATCGTTATAGTTCATTATTTATTCCGACCATTTGCGAACCACCCACACTATACTGAACAAAACGCGTGTGCTATACGAATTGTGTACGACGTATTGTTGTCGGTAAGGTTAATGCGATCGAAGTTAATGTTATTATTCCTTGTACATACATAAATGTCATTACTCTTATTAGATTGTAGTTATGCGCCACACAATATCTTTTTCAATGACCATCAAGTATATGTATATCAACAGGTTATTTTATTATTTACGTTGAGCTACCATAATCCTTGGGTTTGACCGATGCAGATTGCCGTGTATACCTCTATGATTTCTCCTTCGCACGAGTACGTCTTTTTCTCAAGATCGCCCAAATCCATAATTATTAGTTATATTAATGACAGATTTGCTCTGCGTGTGTATATGTGTGTCTTAATCCTTGGACAAAGTATAATATAATAATATAGGAATAGTAGTAATTATACAAGCGTCGTGGTCACCGGTGAATAGGATTATTTAGAATTTATACGGACCTTGACTGATCGATATAAAATAACGTTTTGTGTTTGTGTATCAGTGCAGTTACGATTGGATAATTAAACAAAAATATATTCCATGTTCGTATTATTGTTCTTTTTAAATTTATAGTCGCATAAAAACATTATATAGAAATTATATTATATTATCGAAATTTCAATTATATGTACACAGTATTCATACTTCTTTACATATTTAGACAGTAGTTTTGTTCACACGCTTATGACCTATTCACATCAATCTATATATTATGTACCTATATTATAAAATATACAGGCATAATAAATAATAATCATTTTTTGTTACATACATTTTTACCTATTGTTATGCGAATCGTCATTAAGATAACAAGGATTATACCTGGTACTCAATCAAAAAACTAGGATATTAACAATTGACATATTAAATAGGTATAATGTTCATAGTTTATATCTATTGGTTATTATTTGCACAGGATTGCTTATCAAAATATGTTCTGAACAAGTCACTAAAATATACTTAAATTGTTTGTACTTCCTGCCTAAAGAAAAATATTATGCCCATGAATTTGGAAATGTTTCAAGTAGATTTGGCTTTCGTCAAGGTTAATCCAATCTTAACTGATGTAAGATAGTTATTAGGTAAATACTATTAAACCGTTGCGTCGTTATCGTTTCTTCGTTTGATCTAACATTTCCTCATTAATAATATTTATTAAATTTTTTTATTCCTTTTTATTAAATATATATATAATAATTTTTGTTTTATGGTTGGTTTTGCAATTCATTAAATATTTGCATCAAATTTAACACTATATATATTTTTTGGACAATAATATTTAAGTAATTTGTGTTTTATACTAAAAATATAGAGTTGACTGAAAATTATTCGGACACCCGCGGTCTGCCTTTACTGATATTATTTCAATCGTACAGATGATTTTATTTTCTTCGAATTTGATAAAATAATAATTATTTGTGCGTGATAATAAAATAAAGTACTTGGTATTTATAGTTTGTCAAAAAGTTGAAAGGTTAAGTTAGTTTCAGAAACCATAAATATGTGCTAATGTACCATGTATTCCAGTGTTTCTCAACCTTTTTTTCTTATGACAATCTACAACCCTGCAAAAAAATAAAAAGACTTACTTACTAAGAATAATAGTCACCGCAGTTAACAAGCTCTCTTAACAATAATCTATCAAGCGGCTATTTGAGTATTAAAAGTGTCTCATTGTCTTGTTTGTTGAGAAGTGCTAAACTCTTAAATCATAAATATGATTTAGAATTAGAATATAACGTCATACGTTTTTTGTAAACTATTAATACTTACTAATATGCTTATAACGAGAACTCTTATGATCATATTTGACGTAATCAGCATGTCATCGTGTGTCAATTAACAATATTAACATGTACCAATTTACCATTGAGGATATAAGCAATAAAATACTCATTAGTATTCTCAAAAACGTTTTGTACTGCATTTCTAATATTTTATGTTATTAAAGTAGTAGGTATTTGAATTTTTGAAGTATCATCTTTACACATGAATAATACTAATAATTAGTTAAGTGGAAATTTTTACATTTAAATTATTATATGCTTTTCAAGATAACCTTTTCGACTTGATACATAAAAACACTAAAAACAAATCGTTTATTACGAATTAATAATTCTTTGAACATTGATTTGTTTGAAAGTTTTAACGATCCTTTCAATATCATTTTTTTTTCAGAACCTCCACTTGATTGTAAACGGTTAAATAGATACTTTCAAGAACGAAAAAGTTTTGTGAAAATGAATATTGAAAAAACTGAACCATCATATATATATATATATATATATTTCTATGATATTATTTTTGTATTTCTATTATGCAAAGGATAAATGACAATTACATTCTAGTAAACATATTAATATTTCATATTCTTACTAATAAAATGTTTTAAAAATAGCGTATCGCTAAATGTTACAATATTATATAATCGTGTATCCATCGAAAAATAAAATATTAGTTTTGTTCGTAAAGCATAATCTTAATATTATATTCATACAGGCATATGGCCTATTAAATAGTGTATTCATAAAATCGGTTTTCTTATACACACACTACTAAACTTCTTTCATTTAGTAGTGTTACTGACTTAAAATAAAAAGTGTAATATTGCGTCTAGTTTGATGATTACATCTAAAGTTTTAAAACGCGGTTGTTATTAAGTACAACTGTTTGGTAGATGTCATTATGTAAATATTGATATTATCTTCAAATGACATGATTCAAGTATATCACATAATTTCATACTTAAATTATTATATTTTCCACGTATAAGAGATTGAGTAATGTTAGTGAGTACCTATGGTTATATATTGCTTTTTTACCTAAAATTTCAAACATACATAATTCTTATATTAAATATCTACGTACCTATATTTTTTCATTATTAAACTTCAAAAAAGTGTATATCGTTAACCCTAAAAAATACTATAGCTAACTATAGGCATATTATTTACCTCGTACCTTAAAAGTATAAAAAAATAAAAATCATACTTTCGATCAGTTAGGTATTATATTCACGTATTCACGTGTATTACACTTTTAATGCGCCAAATTACAATTATTTTCTAATAAGTATGTTATACATTTTTTAAAGAATCGACTTATTATTATCTTAACCCTGTAAATCAAATTTGTTACACATCGTTTATAGGTACTGTAAATCTATTTGAAATAATGATCAATTAAGTACCACTGTATTAATAATAAAAATAACGAATTTTTGTATAGACTGATATTACCTTATGGATATATTTTTAATTTTATGTGACCATGAAAGCAACTGTATAGTTATATTAGTTATATTTTTATTTCACTCAGAACTGTCAATGCCATTATACTCGTACGTTGAACGGATACGAGTAGACGAGATCTAATACAGTAAACATATTATATAGTAATATTTAAATTCCTGAATTTTAAGTAAATATTTTATACTGTTAATCGTACGGAGTTTGGTTACAACAACAAATAAAACGAACACGTGACCTCTAAAAAGTAACTTGGTATGTTTTCAATAAGTTCTGTTGACCCTGATCGAGTTCATGACTTCTTCATTTTAACAACACACACCGATCTGCAATTTTACATATTTAATACAATATATGAAAATCGTTTATTCCTTGTGTTTGACAATTGTATAGGAATGCACCAGTACTGTTACATTATTCGCGCGTCTTGTAATTGTAAGTAAGATAATTTTACAATTGATTTATGAGTCAATGACTCTTAAATTATTCCTTTTGATGATATGTTCACCAGCCGTCTATGTAGAAGTATTATTTAATATCAATTGTATGAAATTTATAGATTTTATGAAATATTAAATTGACCTAAGTGTCGCGTAATAAAATTATACATTAATTGATAAAATTCTTTTTTTTCCGCATTACATATTGATATGTTCGAATTTAAAAATATGTTTTTATTTTATAGAGCTATGCGGTGAATAGCGTTTACAAGTATCCGACTAAAGTTCGAGTCGTTGAAGTAGGACCGAGAGACGGTCTACAGAACGAATCTAAAAACATTCCAACGGACGTTAAAGTAGAATTCATCAACAGACTGTCTGCGACAGGACTTAAAAACGTTGAAGCTACTAGGTGAGTGACATATGTTTAATAATATAATAGCCACGGTCATCGTATAGAATGTAACGTACATTTTATTTGTAACCTGCTGTTACGAGCACTAATGGTGCTAACCATATTATTATAACTTATACTATATGTAGATACTACTTATTGGCAATTGCGTTTATTTATTTATTTATATGAATATACTTATATATGAAATATATCCAAGGTTCATTTTGATTTTAGTTTCGTTTCACCAAAATGGGTGCCGCAAATGGCTGACCACTCAGAGGTGTACAGTAAGATCGACAAAGTGGACGGTGTGTCGTATCCGGTGCTGGTACCAAATATGCGAGGTCTACTCACAGCCGTACGTATACTTACGAACTCATCCGACGCACGCATTTCGTATGTTCTGATTTAATGTTTCGATATCGTTTTCAGATGCAACACGACGTTAAAGAAATCGCCGTCTTTGGTTCCGCTTCTGAAGGATTTAGTCAAAAAAACATTGGCTGCAGTATTGCTAAGAGTCTGGAAAGATTCGAAGATGTAGTTTCCACTGCTTTAGACCACGGTATCAAAGTTCGCGGATATATTTCTTGCGTGTGTGGGTGTCCGTACGATGGGGCTGTATCGCCTCAAGACGTCGCTAAGGTAGTTGACATACATTATACACAAATGTATGAATTGTTTTTTAGATAGGAAAAATATTTTAGTAAAATTGATCTATTTAATTAAACAATCTATTAAATAAAGTACAAAAAAAAAAAAAAAAAACGTATGCCTAAAAACGAATACTATATTTTTTGTATGAAAGTATCTCTGATCACTATTTAAACACAATATTTTATTGGTTTTTTAATAATTTTCAAACATTTCAAATTTATCTTGTATTAGTCAATATCTAGGTAGGTATTCAAAATATAATAATGGATTGATAATTTTGAACGATAAATCCTATTGATATGTTTTGTTATTATTTAATTGAATATGTATAGTAATTATAATTATAAATCCGAGTATCTGACTAACAAAATTGTATTTATGTAAATATTTAGATATCCGACGCGTTGTTCAAAATGGGCTGTTATGAGATTTCTCTTGGAGATACAATTGGTATTGGCACACCGGGCTCAATAAGAGCAATGTTACAAGAAGTCATGGAAATTGTGCCTGTTGAAAATTTGGCTCTCCATTGTCATGACACTTATGGACAAGCATTGTCTAACATACTTACTGCTCTCGAGGTATGCACAATAAACGCTAGCTGTTACTCGAGTCTGTGAAAATAATCAAAAGCTTTACTCCAATGCTTTGACTTGACCTATCCCAAAATTTCTAGTTTTTGGATACACTTTAATATTACATATTATATTTTATGATTACGTTCGCACAGGAAAACTATATTTTTATTGACTTATTCTAAAACATATTTACCTTATATCCTAAGTGCTTTTTGAAGAGAGTTTAATTTGTTAAATAATTGAAATAACACGATCGATTAAATTCACAGACTTCATTATCATATTGATATGTTATTATTACACCAGAAATTTGTCTAGTGGTGCATTAGATCTCTGATATCGTGGAAACTAGTAGGTAAACACATAAGTCGGTAATACAGATAACAGATGTAGAATAAAAATGAATAGTTACAATATGAAAAGTAATTGAAAAAAATTACAGTTTCCTACGTAAGCCTTGGTTTATGCAATCCAAGACCTACGTAGGTGATTATGTGGTTGGGAATTTTAACAAAAAATAATTAAATATTTAGCCCCAATAATTAATAAATAAATATAGTGGTTAGCCACATCACTTAATTTGTATTTGACAATATCAATAGCAGTATATTATTCCTCATAGTATCATATAATATTATAATACAACATTATTTTTCTTGTTTCAGATGGGAGTTTCAGTCTTCGACTCATCGGTGGCTGGTCTTGGCGGCTGTCCTTACGCCAGAGGTGCTTCTGGTAACGTGGCCACTGAAGATTTGATTTACATGTTGCAAGGAATGGGAATCGAAACTGGTGTGGACATGGACCTTTTATTGAGTGCTGGCAGGTATATTTGCGAGGAGTTGGGAAAAAGTACAGAATCGAAAGTGGCCAGAGCGTTGTCCGGAAAAGAAAAACCTATGAAATTCTTGCAATCCTACAAAAATCAAACATCGCTCAAGAACTAACGATCTTCTTAACACCTATAAATTATTTCACTTATTATCATTCGAAATATCTCTATCGTCTTGTGTAATTTAGTGAATTTTTAATTATTTATATAAGACTGAATCTATTACATTTGTCTTGAATGTGACTTTAAACGTAATTTTTTTTTATATTTAACTATCGTTTATAGATGATTTTTATAATATTTTATTTTATTACCGTATTATTATATTCATTATCATATGCATTACACATGGACAAGTACTCGATCATCTGACAATAGGCACAATTCGTGAAAGAGAGATGTACTTGGATCATGAGAGGGTTAGCTCTTAAATACGCTCCTCTAAATTATTTCATCGAATTGCGTCCATTTGTATCACCCAAACTATACGATTTATAAGTATAAACTTCTTTGTTAAAAACAATTTGTGTTTTCCATTCGTGAATGTATTTTTTTAGAGCGATATTATTAAGTAGTACATAATATTATATAATATATTTTTATAAACGATTATTTTTAATAAAGTTAAAATTAAAACCAATAAGTTTTACATATTTATGTATTGCTATGCATGATGAAGTTGCTTATTTTTATGTATTGAAAAATAATTATTTTTAAATTTAGGCCAAAAAATTGAAGAGCAAGAGCAAGTGAATAATTAGCTTTGGTTTATATACGATTTAAGTAGTCATCAAATATTCGTTTAACTAAAAAAAAAAAATCGAAATCGTGTATTTTAATGATTTTAAAGTTTTGGAAACAAGTGTGATAATACATTATAGATAGCTTTTTATTATCCAATTGACGAAGTAGTTAATTATAGTATAGAAGAATAAAAACACAAAGAAATATGTCTGAATAATCAAATTGCATTGATTTTTGTTCTATTCATTAAATAGAGCTATTTATTTATCATTTTTGTTTTAGACATTTAATTAATAATGTTTTTAAATAAACAAAAAGTGTTTATTGTCAAAAATATTTAAAAAATTGCAGAAACAAAACTCAAATAAGCAGATAGTATGTGTATCTATATATACAAATGTATGATTCAGTCTTTTGATGTAGCATCTGAAAATATGGAATTTTATTTTTTTTTTGTTGGTCATGAAATTAAAAATTTTTGTTTCAACTATTAAAGCCATTAGTATTACATTTGTATGATCTACATTTAATAATCACTTGTTTAAAGTACATATTGGTAGAGAAAAAGAAAATAAATAGAAAAAAAGAAAAGTATTAATAGTCAATAGATAATTAAAATAGTTTTGAGATATTATTTATATAAGTATGAGTATTACAATTATAGGTTAGGTATATCTTATATTAGGTTCACTATAGGTTTTAAATAATTCTGGCGTTCAATATAGAAAATTACAACTTTTATAATAAAGTAAATATTTCATATATCTTTTAGTAATAATAATAATCAAAACTTAATTTAAAAGCATCTAATATAAGAAATTTAAAATAGAAATATTTATTATGTTAATTTAATGCTGTGAAAGCGTAATTATTATTTATTTTTATTAAACAACTTGGCCTCGACGTAAATAAAAATAATGTTAACTCTAATAATAGCTTGAAACCTTTAAAAGTGTTTACTACGCTAATTATAATTTTTAACATTATATATGTGCGATAAATTCGTTTTTTTAGATCGGTTGAAAACTCTATGAACTGAATGCATTAAAAATCTATTAAATATATATGCAATTTATTCTACAATAAAAATTAGTTATTTAAACAGTGCATACTATTATCTCATACTATATTCTTTATAAATACTTATATTTATCAACAAAAGTTACAGAAAACAAAAACATAAACAATAAAATGGTACCAAAAATAAAAGTCAAATTTATCAGTATAAACTTTTATTTGAAAACAAAATTTTAGTTTTAGTGGCCAAGCTGCTTATAATACTATAAATAAAAATGTTTAAAAAACATGAGCATAGTTTCCAGAGGTCCTAATGACCTAAAATATGTTAAATATATTTTTGTACTCACACTATACACATTAAGTACACAATACAATGCATTATGTAGTAACAACTAACTATAGTAATGTAAAATATAATTTGTCCAAACTTAATTATTCCTTCTATCTGAGTAACAAAAAAAACCACACGAATACATTATAAATTCACAGCGTTTGCTGAATATTATTGCTCAACAGCTCAATAGAATGAATTAAATTGTTACCTAAATCTAAGAGAAAATGTCATTAAAAGTAAATTAAAATACACAATTAATATAATATTATATTATTACTTATTGGAAGTTTTGTTGATATATATATATATATATAATATAATATACTGCAAAAATATTATGTGATATAATATAATTACTATTTCTAATTAGCAGTAGGTAATTATACAAAAGTTCATAACATGAGGTATGGCCACGTGTTTCCGTTCTGTCACAAAGTAAATTTATAACACTTGTTAGAATGCTAAATTAAAATAATAATTATTCCTATTTCGTGAGAACACATTTTGTGTTTACCACAGAATCCACTTTTCATATTGTGAGATAAGTTTATATGGAAAATAGCACTAACGAAAATATAGTATTAACTACCTTCATTCGAGGAAGGTATACACTACATATACTACTAACTGTTTAGTGAATACAATAGCATTTAAAAATGACAGTTGCCAATTGGTAAGTATGTAGCTTGCATTTCTTTAGCAATCATTTAATTATTTTTACTTTTTGTCAAGCCAACATATTTTACTCAGACACTCAGTTATAATGAACTTTTAATATGTGGAATGATTATATTGTGTTCGTTTATCTCTAATTTCTAACGAATTTTAAATTACAATTATCGGTTGAAAATACGCAATCAGAATATGTGTTTAAGGTGAGATTAATAAACTCTCGAGCAAACTAATCATTTGTTAGTTTTAATAATGATTATTATTATAAAATAATATGCAGTTTATCACAAGGTCGAGTATATAAATAAAACATTCCGGATTTACATTAAAATTGTATTTTAGATTTCTGTAGTATATATATATATTAAGTAGTTTTAAAAATTCCAATCCCCACCAAACTTACTGTGCATAAATTAATTAGCTTAAGACTTATTTGAGTTTATGCGGTCCAAATTTGGATGAAGTAATTCAAAGTTTGTATTACTTATGTACACGCTTTCCAAATGATTTATTTACACATGATAATTAATTCACCTTGGTTTGTCAGTATCCAACTTCCACACTGGCTTTAAACTTATAGCAGTTTACCGATATTAACCAATAATCACCACTTTAAAATGATTAAACTATACAAACAATAAAATCATTACACGATAACCTATATAAATTCTGAACATCGACTAAAAATAAAATATTCTAGAACTTATACAGTAGAAAACTATTGAACTAAAATACCTAGTAAATGTATACTATTATAAATATTAAACAAAAAAATCATGTTGGGTTTTATCACTGAATGGTTTCCTTCCTCATTATATTTCGTTGCTTATCTTTATTGTAAATGTATTACATATTACTTATATTATATATTAAAAAATGATCTTATTTTTTTATTGTGCTAAAATACAAATCATAAATATTATTTTATTAGATAAAAATAAAAATAAATTGATTTATTATGTAAAATTAAACTCGTATAAAATAAAAAATTCGAACACTTATTAAAAATTGAAATTAAAAAGTCTACACGGGTCGACAAAAATGAATCCGATCCAATCAGCTTTAACCACCTATTCAAATACAACAATCCAAAAATTAAGCCGATCTGACCAGAAAAAATATACAAGTTGTTTGATCGAATCTAATTCGATACGACAATTATTATAAACAGCATATTAAATCAAAGATTTTCTTACGAACTGACTACGTGATTTCTGTTTTTAGCCAATATTTTGTGGCGTTACCTCAGTGGTTAGAATGGTCGCAATATCAATTATTAATTATTATTCAGTTTATCAACTTAATACTATTGTAACTTAAAAATTCTGTGATGGACTATGATGGCTATTACATAAATCTATAATAGTTTAACGTACACATAATACAAGTACGCTGTTAGGAGTGGACTCAAACTTGAGAGGTTTACGTGCTCAGACTCAGTATTCTAATATATCTAGGTAGTGATTTTTCAAAGAAATGTTTTCTTATCTTTTTTAGTTTTTATTAGTTTATTTAATATATTATAATTCAATTCACTTACACAGTTAAACGTCTTGTAAGACTTTTGAAAATATTCAAATACCTTATTATAGCTATTATAACTGTTACTAAACCTGCTGATACCAAAACTTTAACCTGTTAAAAACAAATTAATAGGTACTAAGTTTATAAAAAAAATAAAACTTTTTTTTAGCAATTAATGTTTTTATAAGAAATAAATATTTACAAATTTCTTAATACTTAATAGTACCTATATAGTATGTATAGCATTTAATATACAAATGGTTGTTAATTGGCTTTCGAATAAACATAAATAAACAATCTGAATTCCGCACTAGTACATATTCTCATCAAAAGTTTTATTACATTAATTTTACTATTTATCACGGATTAAATTCATTAACATAGATGAAGAATATATCCATGTCTCTATAGATTAACCTTTAAATTTTTAATACATATACCTATATCAACTGCTTAGTTCAATCATGAACTTATATTATTACTTATTTGGTTTGGCTCAATAGAAGTGGTTAAAAACTGTTAACCAATTAAAAATAATAAATATTAGAAATATCGTCAAATGTTCAGCTGTTCAAGGGCTCCCATCTCACAGCGTACTACAACCGCACACAAGCACATATTATGATCAGTCAAATGATCCCATAAATCGTCTATTTTAATAACATTAAAAGCAAGATTTTTTAATTTGTTTGCTAGTTTAAAGGTAAAAAGATTAATTTACCAAAGAGCATTTGTTTTTTTAAAAACATTTTTCAGCCCAATTAGGACCAAATTTTTTTTACAAATAGCCTGATTTTGATCTGGCCCAAATATTTATTTTGAATTAATTTAAACGATCCGAACAGTAAGTTCAAATATCCGATATACGAACCATTTCAACTCGACTTTGAATTGAACTGAATCTCGGATCGGACATGGTACTTAAGAAATATTAATATAACTTACATTAGATGTTCACACATTAGAAATAAAATATCAAGATAGTACAAATTAATGACTTGACTCTTTATTACCAATAATAGCTCAGGTTGTGCTAAATTCATTTGTATAACTTTAGATACTTATACATATTTATATACATAATTAGTAAACATAAATTAATGTATCGTGACATAAATTTTGCTACCTACAGGCTATAGCTGTATTTAATGTGATCTATGCTAATTTAATAAATTATAATATGGAACTGCAGTTGCATAAGGTACAAAGTCATTAACCTTATTATTATTTAAGTTGTAATCCGTATTATTTTTATGCTGTCTACTCTAATGCGTTAAAATTGCCAAAACGCGTAGATCCACTTTTTTATTACTTATAATCTAGGTTTGATCGACAACGTAAATTACAGTTATTATTTGTTTTTCAAGTTTTGAGTTATAAATAGAAAAGGAACATATTTCAAAATAAGAATCATATAATGTACATGTATTATTTAATTTCATTACTTAATCAAATGTATACAAAAGAAAATAATTACGATAATACTTATACTGCAATAAAGTACATAGTTAATTCTTAGATTTTATTTTCATACATTTTTAGAAAGTTTTTTACTCATCAGATTATGATTGAACATATATTACTTAAATAAAACAGTCTGTTTATGATGTTTAAATTAGTTTTATCTTTTCGTCTCAATACTTTACTATTTTTTTTTTTCAAACTGTGAAAGTATTAGTTAAATTATCAACCTATCAAATTTTAAATTTACTAACGAATTTTTATCACATAGAAAATATTCATCTCAAAAAGTAATTAACTGATTAACTGGTTTACTATCTAAAATCAAATTATTTATATTTACTTAGAGAACATTTTATATGAGGCGACTGCCGGATAGGCAAAGCATAAATTCAAAAATGTAATTATTAATATTGAATGGGAAGAAGGTGTCATATACTTATATAATAATTTCCTATATGATGTTCAAATTGTTTTTTGTAAAGCGGTCTATAATTAAAAAATTATACTGATAACAAAAAAATTGTACTTGAAGTCTAAATTTTAAACTTGTACTTGATTTATTTATCATCAAATGTTTTATAATTATACTTATATGCCTATTTAATATACAAATATGCAGTAATATAATTTTATAAAAGTCTTTTTAATCTATAATTGCATTTAGCACCCAAATAGCTATTATATTACATAGAAAAATAAAATAAAGGTGAGGAATAGAATATAAAATATTTTATTAGAACTTAACATTTATGCACAAGTCGTACAAGGTTACTAAGGCTATATGAATATTTTCAAAAAGTTAATTTTGATAGAAAATAAAATTAATGTGTTGATTTTTATGTTCTGAACTATTATAATATATTATACTCGTATTTATAGTTAAATTTTGATGTTCATAATTATTAAATTTATTTTTATTTAACTAAATGACAGCATTAATTATTTTCTAGAAAAAAAGGTTGATAATAATATTTTTCAGATACATTTAAAATTGCATCCAAATAATTGTATTTATTTTTTATTTTTAAAAAAGTAAGTCATTACCTTACTGGAAATTAAAATGAAATACGGAAGACCATATCATAAAATAATTTGATGGCTATTTCATTGAGTACTCATAGACTTATACTTATTAATATGGCATTATATCTTCACTTATTATTTTTATCATATTACTTTTTATTTTTGTGCGAGGAGAAATTTACTTCTCAGAGCAATGAATTGACTCTATAAGTCCTTAAAAATTACAAATTACTCTATACTTTTTAAATAGTAAATTTTTTTTTTCATCTTATGAAAGTTTTTTTTACTGATTTTATTTAAAATGTTAAAACACTTTCAATATGTATCGGAGTTCAAAAATATTCAACAAATATTAAGAATATTAATCATAAATAATGTGTATACCAATCTAATTATTATCTAGCTAAACTACTGCTAAAATAAATATAAAAATTATACTTAATTCAATAAGTGAAATTGTAAAATAATTAATTATACCATTAATATAGTATTTGGATTTAATATGTATAATTAAACCTCTGTGCAAGTAGAAAAGATAATGCTGAAAATACTAAAAATTAATAAAAGAGATTTTCGTTAAAAAAAAATAAATACAAAAATATTCTGAGAATAAAATTGTTATGTTAATAATATAAAAATTAAAACAATAAAATCCATTCGGTGATATATCGAAAAAATGTACGAAAATTCGTAATTCTGTAAGTAAAATAATATCACGTAAATTGTTTAATACATTATACCCGTTTTATTTTTTTAATACAAATTTAAGAATTTTTTTAGCATATTATATATTTTATTATATCTCGAAAATCATTGAAGTATTTGTTAGAAATTGTCTGCATATAATAATATAATACATTGCGTATATTTATATTTATGAGATAGGTCTTTATGTACACAATTTTCTATAGGAACGTTTTAAAAACCAATAAACCTATGCAATTTGCTCGTTGGATATGTTTCTCGTGACGTGAACTTTACAAGTACCTATATTGATCGTTATCTACGTGCCTCCGATATAGTACAATATGGGTGAGTGACTTATGCGCTGAAGACTGCATGTCTGCGTGTGTACTGTGTAAAACACGAATAGCGGTGTTGAGTAGCAGTGAAATTTGCGTCGGACGGCCGCTTATGAAAATCGATTCTGCAACGCTAAACAGAAAATTATAATAGCATTTATTTTATTGTTATCTGTTTCATTACATATGTTGCCGGAGCAATTGTTTTAGAACACTCGTAATCAAATCCGAATAACATATTCTGTGAGAATTCCATATATTATTATATATTATACAACTATTATACTATTATGTGCAAGTTTACAGCACCTAAAGGTACATTGTAACACGGAGATAGGACTATTACTTATGCAGTACATGGTACTTATGTCTGCGAAAAATACATTTTCTCACGGTTTTTAAGATTTATTTTAAAACACAATATCGTGGATGATCTCCCGCTCAAATGTCGAGACACGAGATCCAAAAATGATCTATTAAATTTATCGTACACGGTAAAAAATGTAAAAACACTTAATCATCGGGAATTCGCACCAATTATACATGTTGTTATTTCATAAACCGTGTACATGCGCACGTCGTTTATACTTATAAACTTATTGTTAAAGTTAGGCGATTCGACGCTGTCGGTATTTTATTTTCTATGATCCGTATTAACTATACTGGGAATAATTTTACACGCGAAAAATAACGAACGTTGAATGGAAATGTTATCGAATAGAAATCTAACAGCAGTAACAACATCATTTTCTGTACTTTTTTTCCGAGTGATACGAATATTTTACAATAAATTTCGATAACTATCTCAGAGTATGCTTCATCCAATATTTCGTTTTAATTAATTTCAGTAAAACTAACAAGGATTGGAGCACGTGTACGTCGTGTACAGATAAGATAAATACATTTTTAATGTTTAGAAATAAATAATAATAACGAAAAATGTCTCCATTCTTTAGAAATTAAGTACACGTAATGTCCATGTTTGTACAATCGCCAAAGCATTAGCTTTCTAGTTGATCCAAACAGAAAATTTAATTGTAATGCGCGTTGGAGAGAAACCAAATACGTATTATAGCCTATATATAGGTAAATAAAATCGTGTGTACAAGTTCCATTGATAAAACGGTATAATTTTTACCTATGTTTGAATAACATTTGACACAGACCTCACGTCATAATCAATGTAAAATATTGTTTTTTTTTTTTTTGTTTATCAGTTAAATGCTGTTCAATACTAATATATCACGAGTATATTATATTTTTATATAGGTAAAAGGTATAAACTCGATAAAAAAAATCTATTTTTAAATTAAAATGGGCTAGGCAAAAAAAGAATATCGAACAAAGAAAAATATCATGACATAATAAATAATTGGATTAATGAAAATGGTCAGTAATCATTTTAGAAAGTAATATAATTTATATTAAAGTTGGAGATTATTATTGGACATATCACATTTTATAGGTACGTGCGTACAGCGACAATATTTCCCAAATATTTTAAGGACAAAATAATATATACTTATAGTGAATGTTTATAATTTAAATGACATTTGCATAACATCAATAGGTAATAATAACAATAATAAAAAAAAAAATTCGGTCAACAAAATAACGCCAATAAAACTTAATATGTTTTTTGAATTAAAAAAATTATGTTGAAAAAGTTTCTTCATTTTCAATTAGATTTTTTTTATCAATTGACATCCGGTTCTTTACGGACCTTATAACGATTACAAATAAATTATTATATTGTATAATGTTTATGATATTTTTATACTCGAGTGCATAATATAATGTTAAAATAATAACATTAACTATATACTATGCATCTTCAGTGTATAATAATAAAAGTCAATTCAAAGTCAATAAACGCTGATTGGTAATTAAATAATATCTCATTTGATTAAAAATAAAATTGAATACATCATAATATTATATACATAGATGGGAACTGGGTGCTAAAGTAAATCTAACGTTTGATCTTTTTTTATTACGTATTTCATATAATTAATACTATTGCTGCTCAATCGAGTGTAATATTTTATAGCTATAACTGTAAAAATAAAGCATCTATAATATGATAACCTATTACGATCGAACAATTAGCAAACTTAACATTTCACATTTCATCGAAATATTAAATTTATATAAATATTATATTATTATAAGTAAATGATTTCAACACCGAGAATGTATTTACGGAAATTAAAAACGAGAAGAGATAGTGATTTGAATTCTAAAACTTTCATTTACTTCGAAATTCAAATAACAATAATCAATAATATATTTAATCATATTGCCGAAAAAATAAAAACGCACAGAATATATGATTATCAATTTACTACCGACACATGCAATAATCTCTAATAAATTTTAATAAACCGTTACTATACACCTACTCACGTTTTTATTCATTAGGTAAGTGATGTGCGTATATATCTGTATTGCACATGTATAGTAGTATTTATTATATATATGACTCAATATTATAAAAGCAGACCGTTTTAATTGAAAAGCGTCCGTTATACTATTCGGTATAATAAACTACATAGTAATTATTATGGAAACACCAGTTATAATAGAAATGTTTAGAAAAAAACTAAATTACATATAATATAATATAATGTACAAAAATTATTTCCATTTAGTTATTATTTAAAAAGTTAGTTAAAGATAATCTTTTCAAAAATTGGCAATGTTTTCCATATATGGTTTTTAATAAGTTCCGTTTTCGTTTTTATTGTTATGTAAAAGAAATTAAAGTCAGTTATGAAGCTCGTTATTCGATTAGCGCGGTTTCGGACTCTCCCATGCGTATAAACGAACAGTTTTATTTATCATTATGTCGTATAATATTATGTGTAAAACGATGAGTATGATGAGTATATGATGCGTCTTCTTAACAATGACGTGTGATGGGAGACAAGAAAAAAAGGAAAAATAGAACGATCGATAAACACAATTTAATAATAATAATGATAATAATAATACTGTAATTGATCATATCGACTTTCACTTTAATTTATTTGATTTCTGTTATTTTTGTTTCGTTACAATCGAAATAATAAATATTTTAAATTCATCAGGCGTAATAGTGTTATTATTATTATTATCATTACTGATCTTATACTATATTATGGTGAGTACTCGCGGTGACCAGCAACAATTATTACGAAAACCGTTCTTCTTCATTTGCTCTATTACGGTAAAGGTTGTAATATAATTACGATTTACGATGCAGCCAATGATGACTCGGGTCATACCACTGTAAGTATAATTGGTACACCAATTTCCATCGTGGATTTAATAATCGTTGCCCGTCATCAACATAATATAAGTTATTACACGCATGTGCTGCATTTTTAGCGGCTATTTATCCGAATTCCTTTCTCTTCTCGTCGAGTTTCCGATAGGTATATGTGCGTGTAAGACTCATCGAACTTTTCGCGTCTAATATAGTCTCCGCGGACGTGCCATTTGGTTTTCACTTCCGCACTTGACGCGGGTGTAGTGGCCGTCGTTTTAAAAGTGAAAACGATTGTTTTGCAAGAAAGCAAAAATAAAATGTATGTGTATGTATATATATATAAAAAAAATTATAAAAAAATAATAACGCATCATCGTAGTTATTCGTTTTTAGGCTCGCAGTTATTTCTCTCTTGTTTGCCGGCACGCGCGATATGTGTGTCTGCTCACTGCAAAATATATGTACACGTGAATGAATTATTAATTTTCAAACGTTGTTCACAACAACACGGCACAACAATAGTTTCGTCCGATATGTCACACTTGTCATCATGAGCACACGCATGTGGCAACGACAGTAGTGGCGGTCTGGTCAGTCGCCGCGTAAAAGTGAAAAAATAAAAATCATATTTATATATTATACACATAATAATGACTCATATCTACGTAATTGTTTTCTAGATTGGCCACTACACAACAGACAACGGCTGCAGCTGCAGTTCGGCACTCCCTAACGCCCGGAATCGCGTATTATTAAATATATATGTTTATATATATAATATATATATATATATATATATATGTCTACGTCGATTTAAATCGACTGCAACGAAAGAAATTTTGTCGCTGAGATTTCACATAGATTGAAAAATTCATTACATCGTCAACCGTCTCTGCAGCTGCAGTTGATAAACCTATATCTATCCATATGATACGTTGTCATTGTGTTGTATAAACAGGTGTATAGTGTTCAGGGTGATTCATCGAGCGTAATAATACATACCTATGCTCACCCCCCCCCCCCCATTTTTTCGTATAATATTATAAATTAATTAAAATTTTTATTTCTGGAATTTTTTAAATATAAATACTTACGAGTATTTAAGGATCATAATTTTTAATATATATTTGAATCATTTAAGGAGTGTCATACAAACTGTATTGATTCAACCTCTTTTCTGTAAATTATAAAGCAGATAATTTTTTTGAAAATTTTACTATAACTTATAAGTATATCGAGATTAAAATTTGAACTAGTAGTTTTTAAGTTATCAAAATGTATATAGCAAGGATAATAATTGATAGTCTCTAAAAATTTTTTTACACAAATATAAAATATATAACATATTTAATATAGGTATCTAGAGCTTATTATATAGGTAATCAATATTGACAAATTTTACAAATATTACAAATATTAAAATATTAGTATAGATTAATACTTATTAGGTAGGTATAGATGCCTATTATAATTTTCAAATAATTTTAGACCTTAATCTTCCAAATCTATTATCCCAGATACATACAAGTTATAAAAAAATCAAAGTTTTTTTAAAATAAAGTCTAAAAATATACTTAAAAATAACAAAAATCAGAATTTAAATTAATTCATTGAATAGATAAAATGGGGATGAGCATGGCTTTTGAATCACTTTGTATATTTCATAGCAACTTGATGAAGTAGAAATTTTCTTTAAAAAGGTTATTAATACATTTTTTACTTTTCTGAGAGTCGTTTCATATTTTTCTGTTTCTTTAGAACGCCCTTTACTCTGCAATATTTGAGAAGACGTATTACCTCGTACTCGGACCGTATACTCGTAAAAAATTAGAAATGATGCATAACGCATAATATAATATTATATGTATTACACGTGGCTTACTTCTAGTTTTCATTCGATAGTAATCATTATTACAACATCGGTGTGCGAGACGCGGTGACGATGATCTCTGCGTCGTCAAACTGTTGCCGACCGGCGACGACGCAACTCACGATTACAAAAACACACGATACATAACACACATACATATATTTGAATATACATAATATTTGATATGTATATATATATATACGTCGTATGATAGCCATTACAACGATATTATGTGTACACGTATGTATATCTATGGCGGCACTGGACATCGGGACTAATCGATTCGTTTGTATTGTACATGTAATTTTACGAGTGAAAGTCTACATTTTTTACATTTTAATATTTCATGTTTTTGCTGCTCGTCATCGCGACTTACGAACACATATCGTTCATACACACATAATTACATCGGAAGTACCGTGTGACCCACAAAAATCGGTGTTTTTTTTTTTATTTCGTCGCGTTCACCAATCTAAGTTCCGCGGTAATATCGCGATCATCATTATTACTCGTAAGCGACGGTGTAAAACTGTTCACAGTTCACAACAGCACTTTTATACTATAATATTTAATTCGACTTCATTGACTACGCGTGGGCCTCCTACCCACCCGCATCCATTATATACACATTATAATATTATCAGTACCTACAACTGTTATTACTCGTATTTTATTATGCACGAAAAACTACAAGGCACACGACGTACCTAGCTGATGCCTACATAATATATTTACGAGGTGGCGCGCATTATCGGACAACTAGATCGCGGACGTGACGTACACCAATTTTCCGTAAAGTAATACATCATAATAATAATGGTAAAATATAACATTGTGACGCGGTCGGCTGAGTCGTTTTTTTGTCTTAACGCGTGCAGAATCTCTCATTTTGCGTGTGTACACATAATTTTATTATTATATATTATACACGGAACCGTGCACACTTTTCTTCTCGTATTCCAAGGTTCCCGCCGGCAGTAGCAGTGACTGTTTGTATTTTCATATACATCTACATACCTATATGTACCCACGCTGAACGACCGTACGAAATGCACATATATATATATATATATATGTTTATATACATATACACTGACGATTGACCTCAACGACCTTAATACTTTCATTTCTCTTCTCGTTCAGATTATATATACACGACGACCATTTAATCGACTCGCGATGATATTATTAAAAGACACGTACACGCACCGCACGCTCACACACACTATATACACGGATTTTTTCCCCAGAATCCTGGTGCTCTTCTTTACACTCGCGGCAGGCACGTATTGTGAGTTATGATGTTATTTCCCCTTTCACCACTGTTGGCTATAATATCGCACCGCATATTATAGTCATTCGCGACAGCGTTCCGCCGATCGTAAAACGTATTTATCGCCCATATTTACGTCACGGCATCTGCGATACGTGCATCTAAAAATGTCCGTCGTCTTTGTACATGTAATCGTTTCAACAGCGAGAATAGTCGTCATCGCTTCGTCGATCATTCTGATAGTGCCCCGCGACGTTTACTTCGTAACAATATTTTATACATACATGGGTATTAGATTGCACCTCGATTACGCATACATGCGCATATTTATGTATATTGGATAGTGACGAGTGAATGTAGTTAAAAAGTATGCAAAGAATATGCGTAGGTTTTACATATATAGGTAGGTATATGCAGGGACGGATGTGATACTTGAAAAAATCTATCTATAAATTTTAGATACAAGATATATATTATATAATATTTTCTAAAAAATACTACATACTATAGTCACTAGATAGTAGATAGTAGATACATACTACTAAACACTTAATATTTTTACTTTAATAGAAACAAAGTTCATTGTTTTTAAAACAATCATTTTACAAGAAAAATCGATCAAGCGCAAAATAATCAAATGTCATTCATTTAGTTGTACCTATACTTAAACTTTTAATAATATTAGTAGGTACTCAAAAATAAGATTAATGATGATAAATCAGAACAGCAGTTTGTCAAAATTTCATATAAGTAATAAAACAATTACCTATACCATTTTTTAAATTTTATTTTAACTACTAATTAAGGGTTTAACTGTTCACGCATGATTTAGTTCATATGCATCTTACCTAAACGGCCTACACAGTATATACCATTATCTATGTTTAATAATGATTTTTTTTCGTAACTAAACACAAAATACACTGCAAAGTCTTGCAATAAATTTTAAGATTCCAAAAAAAAAAATAATATATTTTGCCATGTATCCACTATCCGGTATCTTAATGCGTAAAAAATAAAATAAATTTAAGTTAGGTACATAAAAAATCAACAATTATCTATTAATAAAAATACATCAAAGACAAAATATTGTAATGTATACAATGTATAACGTACCTATTCAGATACTGCAAATTTCCGTGTATATAGGTGCAAATAAAATATAAAAACGAATTCAGATCACTATAATAATATGTATCTACTCGTGGAATTGCAGTAGGTACGGACGAATTCCTCACTGCGGTCATTATCATAGTCATGTTCTATTATTAGATATGTCATCATGTCCTAAAGAAATAGAAAAAAAATCAAGTATTGAGAAACCGCGAGCGGCAAATAAACTGTCCGTTAATATATATAATTTATTATACATAGGTACCATTCACATCACCATTAATATTCAGGTATAGCAAGTATATAACTATGGCGAGTTACCTTAATATTCCTTTTAGTATATTAAATATTTATGTAGGTATACAACTTAATTAATTGTCATCAATATTTTATAAGTTTGGTTTTTGATTGTTTTTAAATAGTTCATATAACTATTTTTATTTATTGTTTCTAAATGGTCTTTATAATATTTATTTTTCTGTATGAATATACTATACGGTCATCATTTTATACAAAATTTATTCCAAACGCAAATCCTGCGAAACGGATAATGCTCGTCTTATAGAGCAAATAATAATGAAAACTCGTGATGCGCCGATGCGCATATAATATGTAATAATATTATCTGCTATAGTTATAAATTATATTAGAATACAAGTGGACAAAAAATTAAATAATACGCTTGTCCGGGAAGAAAAAAGATTTTGAAATATCTTGGGTATTGCATTGATGATATAATAGCTCCTGCATTTGCTAGTACAGACTGCTGCAGGAATATTATAATGAGAAAACTAAATAATAATAGTTACGAAGTGTGCGCGGTTACCGGTGAATAATTATATACGTCTCGTGTGAATCCAAATTTATTTAGCACACGTACTATTATAGTCTTTACAATAATGTACTTATTACCATATTATATATTAGGCATATAATATTGTAGTATATAATATATAACAATATCGTGCGTAGTTTTAAATATATAAGTAACTGCACTTCCTTTACTCAAATATAATAACAAGGGTGAGCATTGAGAAATTAACTATATAGTTAAAAAATTAATTTTGATCAAACTTTTTAACTTAATAATCATAATAATTTTATTTACGAAAATAAATTCAAATTATAATGAAATATTTAAATAATAAGTGTATGTATACGTAACAGATAAAATATAAGTACCTAGGTATCTCTAAATGTACAAGAATTATCCATGGTAAAGTATATAAATTTAAAAAATAAAAAATAATATTTAGCACATATTATTTAAATTAGTTAAAAGTTAGATAGTATTAAACAATAAATTTAAATAAAATAAAAACTTAAAATAGAGAATATTTTATGACAAATCACATAATGTGTTATCGAATAAGTTTATATTATTATTTAAATTTTCAGTAAACATTAAAATTAAAAAAATTTCCAGAAGAGTATATAATCAATATTGTTTTAATTAATGAGTGATAAATATTACTTTATTTTTACAATTAATTTAAGTGTTTAAGTAAATCAGGACAATCGATAATAGTAAATAGCAATTTAAACAGAAATTTCACTATAGATTTATACATTTTCCATTGTAATAATTTATACTTTTTAGCTAGTTTGGCAAATAACAGTCAAGTACTCAAGTCAGTTAGAATTAATAAAAATTATTCAGCCAAGATGTAACAAAAATTTTAAATCAAATAAAAACAAATAGTATTTCTCGATTGAATAATTTAATAGACAGAAACCTATAATCTACCTAAACTACTATAAAATGTGCAATCAGAAGGAATAATAATATGCTGCATTTATTATAAAATGCTTAGTTATTTAATACAAAATTGAAAGTCTTATAACCATTATTATATGATTTAGATGATAAAAAAAAAAGTTAAGCCATTATTTTAGTAACTTTTAATTTAAAACTAAACGTTCTGAACATTAACTTCGGTTATTTTTTTCATATTTTTCATATAATAATATGTAATTTTTTACCTGTTCGGCAACAGAATATAATATTTATTTACTATGTAGGACATATAGATATTTAATAATTTTTAATTGCGTTCCTATACATACTAAATACTTAAAAAATTAAAATTAAATATATAGACACATTTTATTACACTGGCTGTCTACTGCTGCAATATCACAATGGAATTTGTTAATAAGGGAGGTGTAATGAATTTTAATTATATATTATACCCAATATCCATATAAACTTCGAACGATTATTATTATTTATTATTTGTATATTAATAATATATTTTATTTTTAAAAGAAAAAAATATAATTATAAACCAAAATCATGTAAGTACGATAAAAAAATCTTAGCGCCCGTTGCGTTAGAGAATCAATGAATAGAATCTGAAACTAAAATAAATATATTGTCCCTGCTACTCGGTAATTGGTATACAGTGCAGGCTTCTGTATCGAATCATTAATTCTGAACTAGACATTTAAAACATTATAATTTATGATATTGAAAGCAAGGCTTATATTTTTAAAAGGTACCGGTATCAGAACGGAATAATAAACAATCGTATTCATCAGAGATCGTTGGTCAAAATTATTAAGATTTTGTTGAAAGTTAAAAGTGATAGTATATTGTACATTAATGTGTTTTGTATGTAATATTTATAGATCTCATACTGAGGTAGTATAAATTCCTATGTTTATATGTTTCACGTATGGTTTTTAAACTACACCGGAAAAATAAAAATAAATTATATTCATAAACTTCAAAAACAATCTAAAAATATATATACCATTATTTTTCTATATCATTTTTACTCCATTTTTATATAATTGTATTTAAAAAAATTATAATAATTTATAACTATCAAAAAGTTACATAGAAAATAATTAGTCAAGGAATCGTGAAACCTTTCAAACTAGCTTCGTAAATTATAATTAATTAACATACAATATAGATATTTTAATTATGCATTATAATTAATAATTATAAATTCATATAGGTATGTTAGGTTAATTTAAAGTAAGAAATAGTTACGACTAATAGTAATAATTAAGGCCAATGATTTCAGTAATTTATTGGTCATGATTAGGTAGATACAGTTTCCACTCTAGTTCAGTAAATTGATATAAAATACGTATTGAATACTGTTAAATTGTACCATATAAAAACTTAATTTCAATAAAGATATGGATATAGATAATAGCCGTAATCCAGTATAGCTAAATTTGTTTTTTTATAAAATGTTGACAAAGGTTTATAATTTGTCACATTATATTATAAGTACTGCATTTAAAATTTTTTATTTCACAAAAAGTAAATCATTATAAAATCTAACAAATAGTTAAGTTTTCTAATCAATAATATGGAATGACAGCAAAGATTCAATAATATTTAATCACATTAAAAGTATTTTCAATAGTATATACCATGTAAAAACTGTTGGCTCACAATGAAAAATAAACTACTCAAGTAAATAACATTATCAAATTTTCACTTACATAAAATATAGCTGGATTGGTGGTATCTATGTTTTCATGTATATTTGAATTTTAAATAATGGTAAAAAAAAAATAATCTCGATTTAGAGCGTGTTTTGGGAGTGGATAGTCGTTATGGCATTCCGAGAAGCGCTCTTCCAATGCTACCCTATAAAACTTGTATTATGCTAATATAGTATAGCTATATTGCTATAACCTACATATAGAATTTAAAACACGATACGGTCAACAAAAGGGGTGTTTAAATCCCCAAACTCGACACTACCGCGCAACTGCGTAACGCAGATTGTTATACTGAATGAGCTACGTATATATTATTTCAATATATAATAATAAATAATAATAATATACTAATAGACAAAATAATTGAACAGGCCATACGTAATAACTAGATAATAAAAAATCTGATGCCATAATAATAACATAAAAATTATTATAATATAATAATATAATGATGTAATTGGGTGCTCGTTCGGTGATAATAATAATTTGACACTAATAGATTATTTCATAATAGCAACAATAATAATAGGTACGTACAGGTACACTATATACTACATAGTATATAGGTATATAATCCTTCGATGTTTAATAAGTAAGTTTTTGACATAGTATGTGTATGGCTAATCACTTTTTATACTTTTCTGTCTGTGTCCCGACTGTACAATACATTTTATACATAGGTATATAAGTGTATGCAAGCTATTGCGTGTTTTAATACAGACATACACTATATACATTAGTATTATACATACATTACTATACTATAAGATGAAAATTTGAAAATTTACAATGTTGCTTTTTTGTGTACTTGTGTTTACTTGCTTTCAACATTTTCGTATTTACCACTGTCGCAATATGAATAAGGTATCTATACATTTGTGAGCGTACATTCTATAATCGCGGTTTTCATCGAAGAGATTGCAATATAAATAATTGCAAATTTGGCTATAATATAATATGCTTTCAACGATATATTTGTAACTGGTAGTTTTTCATCACAGATTTTGAAAATACGACTAATTACGATTGATTCAAAATGTTTTGAACATATCGTCGAAAATAATATGCTTAGTTGTCGGTATATATGCTGTATAGGCAGTATTTGTTTTTACGGTCAATCTTGACGTAGTATTAACTTTTACTATTAATAATTTAAACAAACTTTTTTTTTGCTGTTTATTCTTGTAATAAAACGTAATAATTGTTACGTAAGACTCCGTACATCAATATTATATAAATATTTTTTTTGTACAATTATGATTTGAAAGTTATTATATTGGTATACTATAGTATCTTTTTTAATTTATTTATTTTTATTGCAGTTGTTCTGCAACACGTGGAATGGCGCAGAAACGCATTCAATGTTTCAATAGGGTTTATTTAATCAATCGTTTATTGCAGATATTCGCCTATAATATAAAAGAATTAATTAAACGTAGGACCATAGGTACATATAACAATAATGAACATTCAAACCAATTAGTTAACACTTAATAATATCTATAACGATTATAACAAATAAAATACACGTATTATATATTTGTTGTTTTGATGGCGATACTATGAAGAAAGTGTACATTGATAATATTTTGATCTATGTTTCTAATTAATTTAAAGTCCATTTAACAAATACGATGATAAGATCTTGAGTTTTAATAACTTTTTCTATAGTGTCTGAAAGCAGCAGCTGCGCGCGGCTGGCATTAGTGAATTCCGTAGACTTATTATTGCCTTCTCCCCGAACGATCGCCGGCCAAACAATTAATATAATAAATCAACTGAATACCTATCGTTAAAATTGCTTTTAGACAGAAGATAAATGATTGAAAGATTCGAATGGCATTGTCGTTCCAAACAAAAAGTGAAAGACCATTAATGCATCGTTTACGACGACGACGACATGTTGATGTCCGTGAAACAATCGGGTGTAATAATAAAAAGTAATCAGACCCTTTGCCTTTCAAAAAGATAAAAAGATTCACATTCATGTGTGATTATCTGTCCGTATAGAAATCCTCCATCAAATATAACTACCACCACCACCGCCGCCATACACAGAAAATATACCTGTTGAAGGGGAAAAAGAAGAAGAAGGAAAACAATATTGAGGATTAGCCGTGAACATTCCGAACGAAAGTATCCAATACAAGGAAAAAATCAAATTAATGTGTAGGTCGTTTAGGTAGGGGACCGTGGACATCTCTCATGGTAGCGGGTGTGAACATCGCGCCCAAGAAGAAAGTGGCCAGTTTTCGACAGTCGGTTGCACAGGTCAAAACTCCTTCCGTGAACAAATTGTGTTACCGGTATTATTAAATATACGTACAACAGTGTTTTGTTTTACGTATACACTTTCCAACTATTACGACAAACGGTTGCGTTCCGTGCGATGCTATCTTTGCTTTAAGCTTTTTAATACATTTTTTCAAATAATCTTATGTTTTGAAAATTATGTATTTAAAGAATATCTAAAATCAATTTGACAAATCATTGGATATATATCATGGCCAAGCCAAAACAACTCCTGCAAGTAAGTCAACTGTTAAATAAATTTAATAATATTTTATGACAATATCAAATTTATTATAATAATATACGAGTAGTGATGCTATTTTAGCAATGTTTAAATTGCTTTCAGATATTTTGAATTTGAGATTTTTAAAATGAAAAATAAAATATAGTTATTATATAGGTAAATGTTACAACTTTAATACCTACCTATAAAATATGTAAATTATTTTTGTTAAAAAAAATATACTTAAGAATAATATAAATAAACTATAATAAAATTAACAAAATAATTATCTGCAGACAAAAATATGTAAAATGTAGGTACATTATGTATCTACAGTATAAAAATTCCTAAAAATATTATATTTACTTAATAGATTCAATATATTATAAATTACTTTTGAAATTGATGGTTTCATAAGATAACATTTTAATAAAAAGAAACTTCTCTCTAATTAGTAATATTATTATTATAAATAATAAATACTGAGTATCTAATTGTTTATAAAAATTTCCATATAGAACTTACTAAAAATTATTATTGTATATATTATACAAGATCAATTAAAATGAGAGGGAGTAGGGATAGTTAGTAATTATAAATGTTGCCAAATGTCACGGTAAGTTTAATACGTTTAATTACTAAGTCATAACTAATTTTAAACATCAAAAAAGTGTAATTTTGTCAATTTTTTTCGTTTTGAATAATATCATGACAGTTTTATTTTACTTAAACAAAATATGTACATTAAAGAAATTTATAAAATTAATATTCAATAATTCAATTTAATATTTTATTGTGTTGATGTAGGTACTAATTAAATTTTATTTTTTTTTAATTTGTTTATAAACTACACTCATTGGATAGTCAAAGTATCGAAAACAATTTTTTTTTTTTTTTGTAAGCTTAAAAAACGTAACTAAAATTACTGATGTAAATAAAAGTGTGTACTTACAAATTTCTAATTTCAGTTATTCGTTTAACTCATTACTGTAAAATATAAATGAATTCGTTTTTAATACTTACAATTAGTTCTGTTTAAATATTTAACCGTTTAAAAAAAAATAAATACTTTATTTATACTTTTACTCTATTGTTTATATTTTTATTTAATGCATTATGTCCAGTTTGGGTAAATGTAACATCATCAAAATTACACCATCATGACAATACGGGAAATACTATTCCAAGTGATGTCAGAGATATTTTCCAGGACTTCAACAATTTGACCATTGTTAATTTGAGTTGTAAAGAATTCACACGGTTTTCTCTCATTGTCTTTTTGCCCATTTTTTTTTTTTAAGAAATTTTTTCATCATTCACACTATAGATCACCTTCATTGTTCGCTGTCTTCCCTTATTATTGTAGTTACTGCACCAGATAATCTTAATCGGTCGTTTAAACGATGGAACGACCGTTAAAATATCTGTTATATAATTAATGCGTCAGTCTCAAATCGTTTCTCTTGCTTATTGTTTTGGCTAATAATAACGTAATTATATAATATATTTTTAGGTCTGCTTGCTGATCACGTTCACGGTCAGTGCGCTATGTTTGAAAAATGTCGACCAAACAAGACTTATAGCAGACAGGCCTAAACACCAAAAGCCCGTATCGTGGGATCAAAATTCTAACTTATGGAAAAACAAACAAAGTTCTGTTCCTCCATATGCCGTAAAAATGGAGCCCATGGTGCATTACTCGCAACAAGATCCACTCTACTTAAATGCAAATCATTCAGCCACACCAAAAATCGATTTTGATAGTCACGCAAGTGGTTCTGAATTTGGTATATCGTCAAATTATGGTTCACCTAACGCTGTGTATGGTGCACCGTACCAACCAGACTACTACAAGGAACCGGAACCAATTATTGAAATAATTATAAAAGAATCTAACGAATCACTTCCAGCGCCACCAACACCACCACCTGTTCCTGTAACAAAACCACAGAAAGAACCTGTTCAAGTTTTTTATGTAAAATATAAAAAAAATCCAAATTCATATGGTGATAAAGAAGACATTATATACGAACCACCTGTACCTGCATTAACACCTAGTACGGAGGCCGTCAGTGAAAGTGAAACAGTAATTTCTACGGAATCGTCTCCTCTTTATAATTATGTTACGGGACCTCCACCTCCCAGTACTACATATAGAACAATTATAAAACCAGATTCTGAAATTTACCACGGAACGGGTCTTAAAGTAACGTTTGGAAAGACTGAATCGGACTGGAGCCCGTCAATAAATGAAGCACAAAAAAGAGATTCTATTAGTGAAGCAAGCGAAATTCAAAATAAAGTTAAAAAATCGACCGAACAAGAGTTTAAAAGAAGCTTTGTTCAACCAACACCAGACTATCAACGGAGTAATAATAATTTTGATACGCCACATATCGCTAATCAACCTCAATTTAACGGATTTAATACTCCAAAGCCAAATATTGACCATACGCAACAGCAATTGAGAAAACCTAGTCAGTCAGTACAAAACTACTTCCGTGAAGATAATCCTCGGCCAAATTTCCAAGGTCAAATACCAATCATAAATCGACAATTTAAACCTCAGCAAAATAATTTCGAAGGTATTGTTGAACAAAGACCAATAGAGTTCAAAGATAATTTCCGAAATCAACAAAATTACCAACAATCTAATAATCAACCAAATTTCCAACAGTTGACAAATCCACCAAATATTCAACAATTTACTAATCAACAAAATCATCAGCAATTAAGTAACTCACCAAATCATCAACAACCAAATAACCTACAATATCATCAACAACCAAATAATCCACAACATCATCAACAGTTAAATAACCCACAAAACCATCAACAATTTAATAACCATCAAAACCATCAACAATTAAACAATCAACAAAATGGTCCACAATTAATTAATCAACAATTTAATAATCAACAAAATCATCAACAGTTCATTAATCATCCAAGACTACCATCAGATTTTCAACCAAATCCACCACTTAGAAATCCAGGTAATTTCCAAGAAAGACCTGTACAGATAAAAACAAATAATGAACGACCATTTATAAATAAGCCTTTTGAAAGTCGTCCACCTCAGAGTAAACCGTTTGAGAGTCGACCTTTTGATAGCAAACCGTTTGAAAGTCGTCCTATCCAAGACAGTCATTTTGATAATCGACCAATATTTGATAGACCTTTTGAAAATAATCGGCCAATTCAAAGCAGACCATTTGATAATAGACAAAATCAAGGCTTTGTTAATTATAGACCAAGCAAGCCCCCAACACCACATAATATACCTTTAAATCCTAATCCATCATTTGTACCGGTCGATAAACGACCAACTAATCCATTACCGCCTCAATCGCCCAATTTCAACATTCATCCAACCGGTACGAAACACTCAGTTGATTTAGCTTTTTCTCCACAACAACAACAGCAGCAACACCAACAATTTCAACAACAACAATTTCAACAACAACAGTTGCAACAGCAACAGTTTAAACCCACCGAGACGCGTCAACTAGTCAACAATAATCCAACGTCGTTCCAACAACAGCCAATAATTAAGCAACAGCAATTTTCACCAGAAATAAAACCTTCTCAAAATTTACAATACCAGACAGTAAAACAACAGCAATTTATTCCTGACTTAAAACCGTCAGAAATTCCACAACTTCAAATTACTCCATCACATAGTTATGAACTCCAGCCAAATCAGCAGACAGCACAATCTGGCCAATTTATCGAAACATATAATAGGTATCAACCATCAACACAAACAGAACAAAATTATTTTCGTCCCGATGATAGCCCATGGCAAGTATCAAACCAACAACAAAATTCGTTTAATGTTCAACAGCAAGAGTACAAAGAACAATTAAGTCCAAGTACGATAAAGAATACCATTGACACGACAAGTAAATCAATTTTAAAAACAACTGAAAAACCAGCATCATTTGTAACGACGCAGTACAAAGAACGCAGTACACCAGCTGTTACAATGGCAACTCCCAAATCAACTACTACTGAAGCTGCTAAAAATGAGACTAAAAAACCAGATTTAAAAAATATCGCATCGCTTCCGGACGAAGTTCCCGATGAATTAAGAGAGCAGCTCCTTTCTTCAGGAATTCTCGGTAACGCCGACATTCAAATATTAGACTACGATAAAGTTGGCGATATACCAATCGAAAATTTACCACCTGAAGCTTTAGAAAATTTATACGGCCAAGGCAGCGCTCCGATACCGTCGGTAGTCCTACCTCCGAATAAATCCAATGTCCAAATGAAAGTCGTCAAGTACGACCCTTCAACTGAAGAAGGAAGGAAAATTGAAAATACATACATCGACAGACCCAAGTCTCAAACTCTTGACCCTGTTGTCTTAAACGACACCGGATATAATCGTTTTTTACCATTGAACATTAACGGTAACCATTTCCCGATACCAGATTCACCGTTATTGAAAAATAAATCCATCGGAAGTGTAGTTATATTATCACCAGTGGGCTACGATTTATCAGAAGACCAGTCCCGACCATCTAGGAATACCGCAGTTAAAGTGAAAGGAGTTCATTTTGTTGTTGGTGATATTGTGAAAAATCTTGTTAAAGACCCAAATAGAGAAAATTTTAAGACTTGGCTGGAGAAAGAAAAAATTACACCTTCTGATGAACAGTCAGTCATCCTTTTGGTCACTAAGTGAGTATATTATCATCATTTTTTTAAATATGACGTTTTTTTTTTCAATTTATAAAAACCTTGAAATAATAAAAGTTATTTAAATAGGTATATATATTTTTATTATAACATATATAGGTACCAAAATAATTGTAACAACTAATTATTATCTTTGTTTATAAACACACAACACATCATGTTTATTAATATTCACTATATCTACATAATAATGATATATATATATATATGTATTATACAAGATGTATGATGTACAAACTCCGATGATCAAAATTATAGTCCGGGGGTGTACATAATGTTTGTGTTTTTGTTTAACTTTTATTTTAATTCATTCAAACACAAATTTATTAAATGGTAACCTACAATAAATCGTATTTTTAATAATAAATAAATCAACTATAATTTTTTCAGGCCAAATGGTAAGGAAAATGGAAAGGAAATTTACATGTATGACGTGACACACAATCAGGTCAACAAATTGTCCGGCGAATTGAGTGCGACTTTCGTAGATGTAGCAGAGTCAAACTCACAGAGTCACGATTTGGACAACCTATCGTCCGAAGAGGAGGTGGATGTATCCGGAAATAGCACTATTGATAATACTCCTGTCGTATCCGGTTACAGCAAGACGAACGACTTCTCGGGCTCAATTGTTGCCAATGCCAATAATTAGACTGATCTGTTAAACGTGTTATTCTTAAAGTTTAATTTAAACTCGCAATTTTTTTATTAATCATTTCCTAAACTATACACAAAAAAAAAAAAGAACTACAAATAAATTTTTCTATTGTTTTTAAATAAATATTTTTATTAATGAGTTATACATTAGGTAATTATTATAGATTACATAAAATATTAAGAATTAAGGTAGATATTTTTATAATATACTACTTGTAAATTTTATATTCTAAGTTAAAAATATATTTAACATGCTTCGAATTCGAAATAAGTGTACATAAAATAGAATATAAAACAAAATTTTATAGTATTCTAATAAAACAAAAATTACATTTTTTTATACGCTTAAATTATTGAATTTTTTGTATTAATTTATAAATAATTGATACTAATTAGAATAGTCTATACAGTACCTTATATTCTCTATAAAAAAATATATACATAAATTTGAAAAATTAAACAAATACTTAGGTTATGTAAATATACCTACGTTTTACTAGGTATCGCATAGAACATACATATAACGGTATACCTACATGCACAGCATTTACTATTAATTAACTCTGACAATGTAGTAGGTATTATAATAATATATAATTTACCTAATACAATATAATAAGACATGTAGTTAATTCATATATTTTACCAATTTATTGTTTTTCTATTAAACTAATAATTTTTTTTCAATTATTCTTGCAATACTATCCACTATTATATGGTTACAACTTACAAATGTGATTTTAATATTGTAAATTGTATGCAATATAATGTTATATATATATAACATTATATTAATATCACAGATGTACATACCTGTTGTGAAACATTATCATACATAATATTATGGTTTGTACAATGTACCATATAAAATAGATAAATGATAATAAGTACAAATTAAGTAAATATTTTACAATAGCCAATAGGTACATAATTTATGTGCGGATAATTTCCTACTTTAATGTCAAACATATTTTTATTTTTATAGGTCTGTAAAATATATCGTAAACATGCCACTATTTAAATAATTTTAAACGTACTTAAAAAGTTAAAGGTTTAAAAAGAAAGTCACGATATAAGTATTTAGATAGGTATATATTTTAATACGTGTCTAATGTATACGATATGATTGACCTAGAAAAGACCGAATTCTTATGCTTCGTAAGAAAAAAGTGTAATCCTATAGCTCAAAAATAGCAAATGTTCTATTAAGCATTCCTTTGAATATAATTTACAGAGAGTTTCAGCCAAATATAGTATTTATATGATAATAGAGATATATATTAACGAAATCTCCGTCAAATTTAATAATACCGTTGTAATATTTTTTCTAAATTTATGATACGTAAATAACAAAAATCATAATATTATAAAACTATCATCTGTTATTAATGTTATATTATTCAGCTGTATAGTTATTTAGTTTATTGATTATTTAATATTATGTATACAGGTATTAGTTAGTTTCATTGAATAGTAGATCAGTTATAAAATACATGGTCATAAAAAATTGCTTACATAATATGTCTGGTACACACAAGCCATGGAAGAAGTGTTATCGATTAAATATGTACATTTTTATTCATATTTATAGTTTCACTCGAATAAAAACGATTTCATTGTATTTATTTACAAAACGATACTATTCTTTATTTTTACCATTTCACTTTGTATTAAAGCGAATCTAATTATTTATTTCATAATTTTATAATATATTTATATTTTATACACAAATATATACCTCATTATACATTATGGTCTTTAAATCTGTAGATTTTAATAAAAAAATTATTATGACTTCTATTAGCCATTGCTGATTTCACTTATAATATATTCTCCGATTTTCCTATTAATTTTTTTTTAAATTATCAATATTATTAATATTTTTACTATTAAAATGTATAAAAAAAATAATTATAAATTCCAATATATCTAGTTCTAATTAAAAAAAAATTATTGCGCGAATGAATCACGTAATATTTATTTATTTTTTATGCACAGTAGTATAACAGCCCAATCGATAAAAGAGTACTCTTTATCATATTCAATTATGTTCACGGAATGCACATCATTTATTTAAAAAACACAGTTAATAATAAGTAAATTATTTATTATTATTTCATAAATAAAAACATATTGCAGTTATAGTGAACTAATTAAAATAAGTATATTCATAGTAACTATGTAAAAATTGTCTCAAGCATAGAAAAGTTCGTCATTCAATAGTATATACTTATTAAAATAATGTTTAACTTTTGGGTATATTACTCATATACGTGTATTCCAATTGTTTCAAATTACATTCAACATTTTTAATAGGTATTCTAATATCTGATTAATGGTTTGTCATTTTAAAAGCTTAAGGTTCAGATTTCTTCAAAATGAGTAACCAACATTAATAAATTAATCTAAAAATGGATACGAAATTAATTCTTTTCATATATTCAATATTGAGCCATTAAAAATTTAACTTTATTTATTTAAATTTGATTGAACACTGTAATCGTAGCATAAAACAATTATTCCCCGTAAATTATATTGCAATTATTCGTAAATATAGTCATAGAATCCAAGTATCTGTGGAATACTAAACTAATTAGTATTAAATGAAAGAAGTTATTTTGTAAAACAAATAATTTCTTGGCTGTGTATAGTGGGATTTTTCTCAGTATAATTAAAATATTATGTTTATTCTTGTATTTAGTCGTTTAGGTATTATTTATTTTGTGGTACAAAATTCAAACTTTCTAATATAATACCTTATAATTACGAACTATTTACAAATTTGTCTTATCTACATGTAATATTCGAAAAAAAATGTTACAAACGTTTCGGTCAGAATCTATAATAAAATTTATATATCTATACTTATTTGGTACTTACCAATAATAATAGCAATAATTATCAAAATTGAAATCCTATCGATATTTGCTTGATAGTTATATACTAGATAGTAGATACCAATCATGTTTGTATATTATAATTATCATTCTATTGCTGTGACTTTTTTAACATTTTAATATAGTACTCATTACTTTGCATACATAATTTTTGATTTTATAAATAATATTTTAGGTATCCTAGACTTTTATAAACTGTTAATATACCTAAATAATACTTAGCACAAATCATTAAAAATAATTTAATATCTTGTCTAATGACATAATAAAATGTGTGTTATTTAAACATTTTTTATGTAAAACTTTATCTTCTTATTTAAATCATCTATATTTTTTAAGTATAAATTAAAAAATATTGTATTACATGGGCGTAACTAGGATTTTATAATTAGGAAGGGGGGGCAATTGATAATTTTTTTTTGTTTTTCGATTTAGTAAAATTTACACGTTTGGTATAAGAAATAGAATTTAGTTTGAAGCGCGGGGGGGGGGGCAAGTGCCCTATCTGTCCCACCAACGTTAACCTCATGTTATATTATGTTATAATATATTTTAATAATTAATATTATATTTATGTAATTATATATTTCAAATCACAACTAGTAATTACATTTAGTTATGTATTTATTAGATGTGTTTATCGTTTAAGTAATATTAATTTAAACACGTTTTTAATTTGATAGCAATACCAAATCTAAAACAATATAATTATTATTGGTTATATTTATAATTTGATACTTATTCATAATTACATTTATATAAACACCAAAAAGTTAGTATTTTCATAGAGTTCTTTTTTCATTTTGTTTTACTTTAATTTAATATTCTCATAAATCGTTTTACGAATACAAATGTATATTATTTTATGGTTTACAAGATTGTCCGAAAGCGAAGTAAATGCATGAATGAATAGGTATAATAGGTATTATATCTATTTCAATAGTTGTTCATTTCGCATTGAAAATAAAAAACTGCAGGTATTTATTGATTCCAAACTCCAAAGTACTAAGTAGTATAATTATATCAAATTTTAATATCATTTATTTATTTAAGTCACAACAATTCAGTTGACTGATCCGAATTAAAAATAAAAATAAAATAGGAAACCCGTGGAAATCAAACGCAAATCTCCGTTAACATTATTAATGCCATACCTTGACGCATGTCATGTAATAATATAAACATAAAATAAAATATTTGCCTTAATAGAAGTACTGGAACAACAAATTTTAAACAATTTCTATTAAAAAATAATAGCAAAAAATAAATTGAACGAAATTATTAGAAATTATTGTACGCCTACTTAATAGTATAAAGCGCAAACCCGCGTTAACTAGAAACAGGAAGTTTCGAATCTCGGCTTTCTGACTTATAGACAATAGTGCTATTAGTGCTATTATAATAAAATAATAATAATCTACTCAAACATGATCTCTCATCCACAAAGTCTTAAACACAATATTATACTATTAACCGTCACGAAATTATACCAGTATTAAATAACGCTTAAAATGGCTCAAATTTCGTACTGCCGACTGACCAAGTGCAGTAGGCATAATATTCGACATAATAAGATAAAATTATAATATATAGTTGGTATATAAAGCAAAAATTACAAGTGAAACATATTTAGATACGAATGAAGTAAAAATAAAATTTACCAAACCAAAAGTATCAGAAAAATCAATTCATTCGAATAAAAAACACATCACACATGCTTTTTATTTTGTTAGCTGTAACTCTCTCATACACTACATAGCTATTTATAACTGCGTCATGAGATCAGTTACTTATTGTAAGGGTCTACTTGAATGATTTTCCAACTAATCATTTATAACCGTTCGCTTCTGCCCAGTCGTGGTTGGATTTACATAAAATCGAAAATTGAAACTGTTGTTTTACTCGTAAACAAAAACATCCAAAAAGGAGTTTAATTTTTAAATACTGGTTAGTATTTCTCCTTAGATCGACTAGATTAGGTGACAAAACATACGTGCACAGCACGCAACACTGCTACTGCAATCACAATCGTCGGCACGGTCCTTACGCGCGCTAAACCATAACCTCTAAAAGCGGAAGAACGGTTACCTTCGACAGTAAGGTGAAGTAATAAGTCGACCGACCAGCAGCCAACGTTATGGTTTCAACCAGAACGTCGATTACAGGTAACAACCAACGAGCATATCGGTTGACCGAGAATGCGTGGACATAAAAAGTTGTAAACGTGCCGATGGGCGATGACCAGTTTACGTTTAAAATCTTAGATCGTGTACCATTATGTAATATCATGTGATCCAAGTAAAATACACAAATGGCACGTGTAAGTTTATAGATTTGCATAACAACAATACATCATAAATACTAGTTAAAAACAGTAACGCTGTTATCGCAACCGCGACAAACATTAAAAACATTTAAAAACGATATTGTTATTATTAGGCATTATGCTATTACGATATTATCGTCAACGTTGTTGTTGACGAGTTGTCGAGTACCTCGTTGAATCACTTGAATCATGACGTACCGTCGTGGACTAGATCGCTTCGCTTATTTTTAATAATATTTTTTTCGATGCGAATAATAATGTTGTCGGACGAAGACGTTATTCGTTAGACGACGACGAGGGAACATGAACACATTGAACACTGCGTACAATAATTATGGTACGCGCCGCCCAGTACGGTAATCGCGCTCCGACCAGCCGCCTAGTGCGCCGCAACAGCAGCAGCTGCTGCCTGCTCTCCGGTCGCGTTCTTCATTATCGCGCGGCGGTGGTGGGGGGATCTCATCGATGACTCGCCGTGCACATGACCCGTGCAAAATCGCAAACATGGCCGACACCATTGTTTTGATTTTACCACACTAATTGCGTGTGTGTACGCGCACGGTCGTGCGTGTGTGGGTCTGTACTCTTTAAGTTTGTAACTCGTTTTTTTTTATTCACACGAATTATTTTTTACCACCGAGTTTCACTCGGCCCCGATGATGCTCCAGCTGGTTGATCGCTGTGTACCTTCCGTTTCCCGTCGATTTCTATAACGACGACGCTTAGTACACGCTTTTCCGTTTGTGCGCGTTTCATCTTCGCCAAAAATGTAAATACGCGACGGACAACCGGCCAGCTGCAACGTAATACACACCGCCGCAATCGAAAACAATCTTTGTGAGTAGTACCTATAGTTAGTCCGCCTGATGACCGTCGTGTACGCTCTTTTTTTTGCTTCTTATCAATAACGGAAGTGTAAAGGATAATGTTATGAAAAAATCGACAGTGGTCAGTTCGACCGTACATTATTCGCGAATCCCATTCGTCATCGTCAATTTGATTACTTTTGAATTTTCAATTATTTTTCATCTTATGCACCTTTGCCACTGACTTTGCTGTGATAGGTTTCCGCTTGGTGTCTCTTGTGTAATACCGGCCTGTATACTTACCCACAGCAATATCTAAATGCTCAAGAGTGCATGATTTGAATTCAACTAAATTTTTTGTAGATTCTATAGTGCCATATTTCTCTTGTAGTTACATACTTTTTATTCTATACTTTAAAATATACATCAAGATTACATTTCATTTGAGATATGTTAGATTAAAACAGTAGTCAGTGCTAATCTTTGAACTGTTATAATTTTTCGACATACCTAAAGTAGACATTTTTACCTCTATATTTACCATAGGTATACTGTTTTTAATAAATTACATAACTAACATCAATCTAGTTATATCTTCTAAAATCGTGTGCATCATTGTATTGTAATAGTTCTTCATAGAATGAATTTAATTTTACATTGAAATAATTTCTAGTCTGTACTTATCATTGGTATAAAAAAAAAACTAAAACATATTTGAAAAGTAGATATGTATCCAATTGTTAATGTATATTATTAGGTATCATAATTTTTCTTATACTTAAATTGTTTTCTAACACAAAAATATCCTCGAGTATTATTGTAAAATAGACAGGAGTATAGGACATAGATATCGTACAGTAGTTAATTATTATTTTTCTTTGAAAAATAACCTAATAATAATTGTAAAAGGATAATATTTATATATCAATTATTTACTTAAATTAAATTATTTGTTTACTTTTATTTCTTGTTGTATTTAATAAAAATAAAAATAATATTTCACACTTTCGTTTTTATATCTACAATAAAATATATGTTAATGATATTAATGCAATGACATCTGTACTATTTTTGACTTGGCTCATACTCTTATACAAATTCTTATACCATAGTAATCTATTCATTTGTTGATTTTAAATTTTTCATCTTCAGTTATTATATTCTAACATAATTAAAAAGTAGTAGGTATGAATGTTAAAAGATTGACGTCAGCTACCTATATTTTTTTAGATATACCTGTCAATCATATTTCATGTTTACCTAATAGATATACATTTTTTATTATCATTAAGTACCATAGGTACTGACTTTTATTGATTTTATTTTTGTTTAGTTATAGGCATATTAATCCATTTTCAATAATTATAGTTGTAATAACTAATTAATGCCTATGATATAACAATAATTTAATTATAAGTTATACTTATCATTACTATATTTTTTTTTACGAATTTAGAATATGGATAACCAGGGCCATCATCAATCTTCAGTGAAAAAACGTTCCATTGACGATATCATAAATAACATAACATCGGATCTTCAAAGTTATGAAGGTCGTTATATGGTGTTGGGTAATCCGAGACAATCGACTGATATGATGTGGCAGCAAGTGAATAACTATGCAAATCCTCCTCAGCCACAACATAATATTTATAATCAAGAACCGATGAATTTAACAAACAACAACCCGTACATATTAAATACTAATCAGTTTACTCCATATATGCAACCTCAGAATTCAATACCAGGATATGTTAACTATGATCATCCAGTATATCCGCAACAGCATCATCCTCATCATCATCAGCATCATCAACAGCAGCAGCAGCAGCAACAACAACAACATCAACATCAACAGCAACAACAACATCAACAGCAACAGCAACAACAACAACAACAACAACAACAACAGCAACCACAAATGAACTATACATACTACCAACAGTCACAATATACTTCTCATCCTATGTCATATCAAGCCCCTACATATGGTCTTTTTGATGCACCATGTAATGATGCTCTTATTGAAAACCTCGTTCAAAGTTGGAGCCAAACTCAAAGCAATGGTGGGGTATTTAGCCCTTTTGGAGATCAGGCATTTCAAACATCAAGAGAAATGATTCCTGAACGAGATATTAATGTTATTAACCATAACACAATATCTAACCACAAAAATATTACCACACCAGTTAGGAAGGTTAGAATGGTAGCAGAAGTGCGTCCAATGCGACCGAGCTATTCTGATGTTTTAGCAAAATCTCCTGCTATAGGACCAGTAAAAAAAACTGCAGCTAGTACACAGGTAGAAACATCTTTAGATGTTAAAACTCCATCTAAAGTAAAAACAACTGTCAAGAAAAAGAAGAATTCTGCTAAAGTGAATCAAGGGGAATCTGGATTAAGAAGACAAAATTCATCTGCGAGTAGTGAAGAGCGCAACACTCCTACAGTAGAATTTAAAGAAGATAAAAAGTCTGAAATAACAATCAATGGAAATGAAAAAGTGTGGACATCTTCAGAAGACTTGAACGGATCAGAATATTTTGAAGCTGATGAGAATGCTTATAGTAATATTTTGGTGCCAAAGTCTAAAGAAAATAATAAAAAAGATAAAACAAAAGTTAAGCCTAAGGCAACTGTTCCATTGTCAAAAAGTTTAGGTAAATTAAAATATATTACATAACTCGTATCACATCTTATAAAATTGTTCTTTTTTACAGGTCATACTGTAAAGCCTCAGAAAGACGATGTTGAAAAACTTAAGTTCAAGAAAACTGTTCAATCAAATTGTTCAATTGGTGTTATTAAAAAAGACAAGTTAAATAATGACTCAAAGAAGCATAATGAATCAAATAGTATGTTAATATTATTTAAGTTTGTTTTCAATTGTAAAATTGTATTTAAAACATTTCCCTATAGATGTTAATACAACTACAAAATTTGATGAAATTGAAAAACCTTCTACCAAAATGTCTTCAAATGTATCCCAATTACAACAGACTGCAACAACTAGTAAAAATCAGGGTTCTCGTAGTACTGCCACATTTACAGCACTACCATTCAAAGCAAGATATCAACGTGTAACCAAGAAGCGACCACGTAGCTCTGCCATCAACACAATGAGTATGTTAAATTGTATACAACAATATTTATCTATATTTTCATTAAATTAACCATGTCAATATTTTCAGTAACAAAACATTTAAACTTTTTAAAAGCTCAGTTTGTTCAATATGCTCCATTAATGGTCTTCTGGTTTGTGCATCTATTATGGGACGTTATCACTATGAGCTTACATTTACTTTTACATTTGTGAGTTAACTACTATTGAGCTTTAAAATAAGATTCTAAGTCACTTTGTACAGTCTTCTATGAAAGATACAGGACTTAAATATTTTGTTCAGTATAGTAAGTAAAAAAACAAAATATTGAACCAAGTCATTAAATTAAATAAAAAATAGTGATTTCAAATAATTTGTTCATTCATAAACAACGTTACCATGTTTATTTTACTAAAAATGAGCCATCACTTTTATATTATTTTCACGGAAAATATATTACCACTCATATCAATTACCAGTCTTTTTAGTTTTTTGTTACTGGAACTGGAATACCACATAATGGTCAGCAATCAACACTTATGTCATATATTTATAAAGAAAAAACTAACTCAATGTTACAAATTGGAATGAACAAAAAAAATTATCAGCCAATGATAAATGTTAATGAAAATCGTAGTGAGTGAATGGGAATATAATCAACATTTATGTCAACAAGACTGGAAAATAATTTTATAAAGATTCTATCAGTCATTCAAGTAATAAACTTGAATATTTTATTATTATCAAAACAATATTATTTCTCTACTAAAAATATATAATTATAGACAATATGTACAACATCAGTTATTGAAATTTAATTTTGGGATAATTGACTGTCACTAAATAAATTATTAGGACATAAGGGGATGCTTATATTAAAAAAAAAAAAAAGATGTTTAGTCACCCTATTTCATAAATAGAATAAAAATTAAAAATATGAAGTAAAATAGTTCTTATATCGACTGATCATTAATTTTTGCAAACTAGCTTATATTATTATACATTTGTGTTTAATTGCAACTATAAATAGTAATTTTCAAAAATATGATTACTTAAACATTTTCATAAAAAAATAATGTAGGACTAAGTTTCTTGTAACTTAATTTACAATTATGTTTGTTGATTTTAATGAAAATAAAATGTATGGATTTAGATTTTAAAATTTTATTTTAGTTTTCCTTCAAAATATCTAATAATTTATGTTGATTAATTTTTTATTTTATTTTTTATGATTAGCAATCAATATTTTATCTTGACCATACAAATTTTTTTGGAAACCAGATTTTTTTACTTGCTGAACAAACTAATTGTCTGCTTTCAGAATTTAGTAGACTGTTTATAAGTGACTACTGAAAAATATATTTGTTATGTTTGATAAATAATATTGTATATTTTTATTAGGTCTGCATCAGGTATTTCTCAACTGGCTGATTTTACTAAGAATTGTTGGAAGCATTTTTGGATTGGATTAAGTTCGCCGTTTACAGGTGCATCACACTGGGCTCGAGTCAAGTGGAAAGATCAGAATTCAGGTAATACTCTGCAAACAAATATTCCACTGCCTACTACTGGTGAAGAAGCACTTAAAAGGCTACTCGCTTGCAAAGGAAAAGATCCATATAGGTAATTTTCAATATATTTATTATATGACTTATATTAAAAGAATAATCTACTTTTAAAATAATATGTACTTTTAGTATTTTGGGTGTGACTGTTGATTCATCAGAAGATGATATCAAGAAGTATTACAAGAGACAAGCTGTTCTTGTTCATCCAGACAAAAACAATCAGTCGGGTGCTGAAGAAGCTTTTAAAATTTTAATTCATGCTTTCAACATGATAGGTGATCCAGTGAGTTTTTTATTTTATGACTACTAAAAACAAAAAAAAATATTTTATATTTAGTGCTACCATTAATTCTATTTATTTTTTATAATTATAGGAGAAACGTAAACTCTATGATAGTGGTATTGAGCACATTAAAGAAAACTATGATGAACTAAACAAATTGTTGAAAAATCTTCACGAAAAAATGGCACAAGTTGCAAATACAATCAGGTATTTTTAATAATAACAGTAATTGAAAATAAATTTTAGGTATTCTTTGGTTTTAACAAAATGAGATTTATCATTCTTAAATTGTATCATAGTGTGAAATTCAATTCCACTGATTTCATTAATTTATAAATTTATAACATTTATCAAGTTTTTTTGATTATTTTGGTTTTAATTTATGCAAATTATAAATTTAACATTACTGTTAGTATTTATCTGACAAAAAATGCATATCGAAAATGAGATAAGTGTTGCGATATTTTTTTTTTTTTTTAATAGTGACAAATATTTTTGTATAATGCCTATTATAAAATATCATTCCTTCCTCTACTAATCACCAGTTAACAGTTTTAATTTTTTATATTTTGACATGTATATGTCTTATGGCTGGAGGTCATTTTGTTTGTACAACACCAAAAATGTTACTATGGCGTCATGAGTGTTTTAAGTAATGTGTGTGCGTCAACCGGTTACCAGAAATTAGCGATTATATGAACATTATCGGAATCACGGTGGCATTTGATCTAGTAATAACATGAGGTATAGCCCGTTGTATATTGACGACAAAAATAATTTTTTTGATTCTTATGTCAAATGTATTCAGTAGAAACAAAGTATATACGTGTACTGATGTATCTGCATGTAGTGTAGATACTCTTTGTTTTTATTATTGAAATTGGAATACCACACATAAGGGTTGACACTACAAAATGTGTTTATGAGGTAAAAAAAAACTTACTCAATGTTTTAAATTTGAATGTCTGAATGATAAAATATGCAATTAATGATAACAAAAGTATTATGTAGGAACAAGAAAACAATGTATTTGTCAGTGATTGTCATCATGAATATTTCATCAGTTGTCATAAACTATTATTGAACTATCCCTTTAAGCTTATTTAGTAAAAACAAAGTGTTTAAATAAATGATTGAAGATTCATTTTTGGTCAATTAGCTGTTCCAAAATTCTATCAATACAGCAAAACATATTGCATTTCTAAAAAAAATTCATAAAACTTTTAAGCCAAGTTTCCATGTTGTATAATGTTTCAAAAAAATATTTTTATGTTTAGGTAATAATATATGTATAACACGCTTAATGAAAACTTAGTTTTAAAGTCTCATATTCTGAAATAAAATGTTATTATACTGAGTTTTATTAAATCATAAACTTTTTATGTATTTTTAGTTTATACAATTTTGGTTGTTATAGCATGCTTATATTAGTGTTTTATTTTTATTTTAGGTGTACTAGCTGTGGTAAACGGCACAAAAGGAAACTGGTGTTATGTCGACCAATGTACGCTGCACGCTTCTGTGCATTGTGCAATGTGCATCATTCTGCTCGTGACGGTGACATTTGGTCAGAAAGTAGTTTGTTTGGTTTACGCTGGAAGTACTTTGGATGTATGGATGGCGGAGTATATGATATTACTGAATGGGCCACTTGTCAACATGGTAGTCTGAAGCATATGCGAGCAGATACACATTCTGTGCAGTACAGAATAATATTTGGTGGCAAACAACAAACTCCTGAGCCGACAGTTTCCCCATCACCACCCCCACAGCAACCCAGAACTCAAGCACCTCCACCACCTTCGACTCCCTTATTTGAGTATGTATCATAGATTAACTCGATGTACTACAGTAGAATTGATGACTGATACATAACTTTTTTTTCTGCTTGTAGTTTTCATCAACCACATCTAGATGAATTCTTGAGTTCATTTTATCAACATCCGGTGCCGGGTTCTGCGACTAATGGTGAATTTGGAACCGCAACAGACATTCCTCGGCAACGCACCAAAAACAAAAGAAAAAAATAGAAAATGATCTTCCTTGAATATGCACTGTTAGATGTATTATGTTTTTCATTTTCGAAAAAATCAACTTCAAAATAAGTATCTTATTTAGACTAATAATTAATAACTCATACAGATTGCAATATTTTGTTTTAATTTGCGTTTTAAACAACTTATCACTTGTACTTGTATTTATGAGTACATTGGCGATTTACACTGTTTTTCATTCTCATTATCATTGTCATTGTCATCGCCATCAAATTTGTGTATGAACAAACACGCCCCTCAAATCAAGTGATACATTTTTTTAATACCTATGATTAGTGTTTTATTAATTTACTCCATAACATTAACAACTGTTCATCATGTACTGCTACACAGCTTAATTTCAAATTAACCTTAATATTTACACTCTGTGTTTTTATTTGTTGTCTTCATTCAAAACTTTTTAAACTGATCCAAACCTTAAGTTTAAAAAAAAAAAAAAAAATTAATTCTAAGAGAATTCTCCTTTTTACAATATTGTTTTTAAGTTTCAAACCTTTCCCACTTATAATTATGTTTTAGACTTTTAGTGTTTAACCCACTGAATTTATTGTGTCAGTACATTATTATTTATGTATACATCAAACGCAGTAATGTCAATTTTGTGAACTTATTAACGTAATAACAATAAATACAATTTCTATCTAAAAAAATAATTCAATATTAAAACATTTATTTTGTTTCAAATCCTCGTCATTGCCCAGTATTGTAAAGAATACTTTGAATATGTATTTAAAATATTATTCTAATAAATTTTTCAAAAGTATTTAAAATATTATTTTGATGTTCATACTATTTATTGTTATACATTCCTATGACTGCAATTTGTAGTTGGTATTACTCTGACAAAGTTTCTCGACTGAAAAATGGTTGTTCTCTAGTAACAATACTGTTTCCATGAATCAACATTTTTTTTTTATTTTAAAGAGTATTGTTTCAATGTCTTTGATTATTGAACTTTCATAAATTGATATGTTAAAATTATTAATGACCAAAATTAATGCTCTAAGAAATATTAAAATTGTTGCAGATTTACAGAATAAAAATGATAACATTTATGGATTCTTATGCATTAAAAAATGTGTACCGAATTCAATAAAATTAATTAAAATTAATCTACAACCATTGTACTTATTCTGAAGTAAGTTGTACTGTACATATATCAATATCACTATAATAGTATTGCAACCATGAACCAGTTACCAGCGTAAAAATATTTTTCTAGTTAAAAAATGTTATTTTTAGTTTTCAACATGTTAATTCTCATTTGTATTGGTCAACTATCAAAAAATTTAGATTTTTAAAGAGGGGGCCTAATCTTCAAAGTTGATTTAAATTTACTTTTGTACTTTTTTCCCCGTATCTGTAATGCTTTAAAATGCTAAATAAGTATGTTCAAACATATTTTAACATGATGCTAATTTGCAAGTTTGTTTGAAGACAAAGAACTATACTACTAATTTAATTAAAATCACAAGGTGAGTTCTCAGCAATGATCATCATAAATATTGTGTTAATATCAACAAATATATTTTACACAAGGTTAGTTATTGATAGGCAAAATAATTTAATTATTGGCTAACCAGTACCAGAAAAGGATTCTTGAACTGTCTTCAACCTCTTCTTCGGACAAGTAGTTTACAAATAAAGGAATACTATTTGCATCAGCAAACAACAATAATAAAATACATACATACATATATATATATATATATATATTATATATAAGCAAAAATGTAATATATATGTTAATGTTTCATTTAATATTTTTATAAAAATGTAAAAAAAAAAATATATATTAAAGCTTATAGTAGCAAAACATCAAAAATAGATACAATTTATTTATTTGTTCATGGCATACAATCTAACATTGATGGGAATGCGAGTACAATGTTAAAAATACGTTAACATAACAAAAAAAACAACAAATACTTATGATAACCAGTCAATATAACGCATTAATATTCTTGGAGAATAACTTATGCCAAACGCATATAAAATGGATTATCAATTAAATCAAACAATAATACAGAAAAACATAAATAAACTGGGAACACAATGTTATAGAACAAAAGTGAATGCTTTGTCTTATGCAGGCTAATTAATAAAAAATAAAATTCAATAATTTTAAAACAAAAAAATTTAATAAATTAATCAAAAAATAATATGCATGCCCCATCTGTTTTCCATGTAGTTTTAGAAATACAGTAAAATTTCATTAGAACTTTTAACAAAAGAAGAGCATAATGAACAATTTATAAAAAAAAATTAACCAATAGAATTTTTTAATTATTAACTTTTGTTAAAATTGTATCGATTGATGATATTTGAAATATACTTATTTATAAACATCTAAAATCACATAAAAAACATAAAACCAAAGCACAATGTAAATATTGTATCAAACTCTGATATACATAATTAATCCGCCATACTAAACTCATGTAACAGTTACAATAAATTTCACAAAAAATAAATTATGACATGTAAACCAACATTTCAATAGCGCATCAGACCAGACAAAATGTTTTATTTGAAAAAAATTACTAAGACTGTATAACATTAAGTATGATTTAATGTTATCGCAGCATAAAATATAAATTTTTTTTATGTGATAATTAATTTTATATAATGATTTAATTATGAAACACATTGGCAGTGATTTTGTCTAACCTGACTGCATATTATAATTTTATAGACTTATTACAATTCAAACAACTTGATATAAAATGTATGTACTAAATTATATGAAAAACAGAGTTGGCCAGAAATATGTATCCTAATTCCTAAACTAATCCCTATATAATAAAAGAATTAAATGTCTATCTAAAACACAAAACAAGCAGTAAAATCTCATTAAAGCGTTTACAGAACAAGCCTTATTTATTTTGTGGCATTTTGTGACAAACTCAATTATAATATTATAATACAGGGGTCTCCAAACTTTTTTTATCCGAGGGCCACATAAATAAAAAAAAGCTCTTAGCTGGCCAAAATGTATGAATACATTTAATTTTCGTATATAATTTATAAATTACAGCTAATACAGCTAATAATTACTCGTGTGCACTATAACGACTATGAAAACTAGGTATATATATTTTTAAAATATTTTCCGTTATTTGGCAGGCTGGTGAAAACTTATTCGGGGGCCACATCCGGCTCGCGGGCCGTAGTTTGGAGACCCCTGTTATAATATATCAATTTATACAATAAACTGAGATTTCTGTATAATAGTTAGTAATATTGTTATTGGAGTATATGATTTCATTTGTTCAGTCCGCATTAGATAATCAATATTTGGTCAATGTGATATAAAATAATTATGTTTGATATAAATGAAAATGATTAAGAAGGTGTCATATTTGAATATTTGCTGTCTCCACCATACTTATACATAACAAATTTTATATCAATTTTAAACCATTTTACTTTAATATTTTTAATTTTATAAATAAAAAGCTTACTTGAGCCCTAAATGATATTCTAACCTCAATAGTTCTAAGGTAATTCAATTTACTATAATATTTAAAATAACAAGAATAAAATAAATTTTTCTGAATACAATTTGATGTTATACGTTAGTCAGATGGAATATGTATAAATAAATGTTAAGTAAATTAAATTTTGCAATAAATTATAATTATTGATAATTGTTTAGGCTATATAATAAAACAAAAACATATATCATATAAATGATGTGATTATCTTACTAAGTCCTTAGAACATCAGAATATTTGTTGAAATGTTTGACACCTAGTTAATTAATAATTGTCTTTATAAATAATTATGATTTACAATTTATCCAAATACTCTTTTAAAATTGCTATTTAATAAGACTAAATATTTGTATTGACTGATTTTTATAACTTTAAACACACAATCAATCAGATTTTACTTAACATTATCTCTTACACGCATTTTATTTTTAAGAAATACATTATTTTCTTATTTGATTATGACACCTCAATTTCTTTTCAATATAACTTGTAATAAAAAAATAAATAGTTTAATTACTCATTAAAACATAAATATACAAATGATAACTTAATTTAAAAAAAAATTAAGTTATAATTGCAAATATTATTGCAAAATCATAAAATATTATTTGATCACAGAAGTAATAGGGTATAAAAAAGAATTTTTTTTCTCTTAAAATTTAGTCTCAACCCTGAATTTTGTTCTTACTTAAAAATATTTGCAGCTTAAAGCTTCAAAGCTAATTTGATTAATTATTACTCAAGTAGGTTTCATAACCTCTGGGCCACAATTTTAGCCAAAAGGCATAAGCTCAAAAGTATTAAAAATAATATATAAAGAGAGAGAATTACACCTGGTAATAATCTACTGATTACTGTAATCTTTGAACCTTAAGCTGCGATTGAAGTGTAGAAACAAGATCCTCAAGATCTTGAATGCGCCGATCTCTGTGGGCCAATTGTTTTCTGAGCATGTTTAGTTCTTCACATTGACGAGTGAAAGCTTTCTTCATCTATAATCACCATTTCATAATAAAATATTAAATAATACAAGAAATAATAATAATAACAAAACAAGGTATAAATGCAAATAAAGCTATCGTAAATGTTTTTTATTTTAATTATTATACAAAGGTATTTATTATATATTAAATAATAAATCACAGTAAATGCAATTTTTGGTTTATGTTAAAAATGTGAAAATTAATATTGATTACTTAAAATTGTTTATATATTTGAATATTTAATGGCATGATAAAAAATATATTTTCAATTAAATTATAGCATGTGTTTTATTTTTAAAAATTGAAATTTATATAAAATATTCATAAATCATATCCATTTTTATGCTTAAAATATAAATAAAAAGATAGCGAGTAGTTGCAATCAATGCAACCAAAACAAATAATAGATATGAACACTAACCTGATATTCGTTTTTCAAAATATCGGAATTTGAGTTTTCTTTAATATTATTGCATTCTTCATTTTCATCAGTCTAAAATAAATTATTGTCAAAATTAAATATAAACTAAACAAAAATGTGATGATCGTAATTAAACACACTAATTATGTTTATAAAATATTCAATAATACTTTATAATATTTTAAAAACTAACAAATGTTAATATTTTTAAGCTTACTGTATTAGTGAATTTGCCTACTAATGAATTACTCAATTTCTGTTGTATTTGTTGAAATTTCATATTTTGATTAACTTGAGTCTTTTGGACTTTTTCGATCTCTGGCAACATCTTTATAAGTAAATTAAATAATAATGTTTGATCAATTAGTTATTAACCAATAAAGTTTAATTAATTGTATTTACATCTAGTGGTCGATAATCAGGCACTGTTTCCTTGGAAAGGAAAGCAAATTTCATACGATAATTAGTGTCATTACGAGTGGCTTCATTAGAAACAAATGCTTGAGGTTTATGTGTTTTCACTGGAACTCCTAAAATCAATAACAAAACAATTAATTTTTAGTTTTATACAACAAAACAATTACATACCTGTTTTCATTGACATTAAAACTGGTGGTTTGTTAATTCCATTAAACCATTCTTGAGCACTCAATGCTGGTACTGGAGCAGCTGTATCAGGATACAAATCATGTTGATACTGGTCACTCTGAAATAAATAAAAACAAAAAAGTAGTAAAATAATGTTAGTTTAGATTCTTTTAATTTTATATGTCAACATTTTTTGTTTTAAATTTTCAAAAAATAATTATTTTATCAAATAATAAATAGGATATTAATAGTATTACTGGCCTTGTAGACTGTAGTCATGGTAACTAAACAATAACTACAGTTATATTCATTAATTATTACTAGATTATAAATCTAAAATGATTAATGTTATTTGATTATATCGATTACTATTAAACAATTTTGCTAGCAGTTCCAATGGCAACTAAACATTAACAAATAAATAAATAATACATTATCAACTGATTTTATTTTACGGAATAAAAAATATTTTTTTACATATTAGAATTATTTTATTGTGCTACATTACTTAATTAAAACTGCCAATAACAAAAAATTGATACGTATGGGAGAAAATATTAAGTACTTTTATTATGATGGATTTTCTAACTATTTCTTTTTGTTAAAAAATGCAATGTCTATAAAACATTCATTATGTATATAAATATAAATAAAATAATATTTTTAAAGATTTGGTCTTTTAAAAAAAGTCTATATTTAATAGTCTTATATTATCTAACCTTTCTTGGAACAATCATTGAAATTGGTTCACAGACATTACGAGTAGTATGTAACTTATAAAATCGCATAATTTCACAACGACTCACATTACAGCCACGTTTAAGCATCATTCCAAATCCTTTCTAAAAATAAAATAATTAAGTTAATCTTTAATTTTAAAATAAATATAAAATGCTACGGTTAACATTCTTTTAAACTTAACATACAACTAACCTGTGGACAACCAGATATAAATTGATTTAAAAAATGTATGTATGGTGATTCGTCAACTATTTCATAATATCTTATATTACCATCGCCCTAAAAATATCACATATTTTTATCAATAAATTAATATATTGGTCCAACAAAATAAATAATAATTATACTGAATTATAACTATATTCTAACTAACTTTTCCAGCTAAGTAAACCATTCTTGTGTCATAGTCATAATATGGGAATAGGATTCCTGAAGATGAATCAATATTGACACGATGCAAAGGTTCTGATAAATCAGTATGATTCCAAATAGCTATCTGTCTATCTGAATATGTTGAAAAACCTGTGGTCAATAACCTCTCATTATCCAAATATATTACTTTGCACGAACGTGATCCTTCATGACAAATTCCTTCCTAAATAATACGAAAAATATAGCAAAAATATACAGGTATAAATATTTTTATTATAAAAATTAAAATAATATATTAACTTACTGAAACCACTAATCCAGATCTAGGATCAATTGATCTGATTTTTTTATCTTTGCAAGTTGTCGCTAATCTGGAACCATCTCTATTGAATGCTAATGAATGTACAATATCTGGGTGACAATCGATTGTATTTAAAATTTGACCAGTTCCTGCATCCCATAACATAACCTATTATACAAATAGAAATAGTTAAAATTAAAATTAAGAATCATTTTTGTGCTCCTTTTTTTTTTAAGCGTATAATAATATAAATTAATTAAACATACACTAAAGTGAAAACTTACAAAACATTAAAATATAACTGCAAACAATATTTAATTATATTTATTTACGTTATAAGATATATTGAACATATATATCGATACAAAATATATCTTGATATCCTTTATAATAAAATATATACCATAGAAGAACTCTATCTGTTATATTATAATTCATAACTTATAGTATAAGTTAATTTTTTTAAATAAATATTAAATAGTTCTTACTAAGTAATCAAAACCAGAGCTAGCTATGACATTTTCTGCAGTTGGATGCCATTCAATATAACCAACTCTACGACGATGTCCACTTAACTCTATCAGCCATTCATTTAAGTTACAACTTAGACCACTGTCTGGAATATACCACAGTTTAATCTATAAAATATCAATAAGAAAAAAAATGAATTTTAAAATTAAAGAATTCAATAAATAAAAACAAATTGTAAGACAAATATGACTTACAGTACAGTCATCAGAACAAGAAGCAATTATGTTATCATTGAATGGATTCCATTTAACATCTAAAACTTGACCTCTATGGCCAGTAACTTTACTGGTATTTAAATCTAAACGACCAGTCTAAAATCAAATAAGCATTATAAATTATTCACAGAATATTATTCCAAATAATGTTTTATATTAATTAATACCTTATTGATTGGTAATACTACAAATGCTCCACCACCAGCTACTTCAGTCACAATGGCAACAAATTTTGGGTTGGCAGCACAAAAATTAGAATCATGAGCATTACGTGTGATTGGTATATTGTCATATAATTCTTCTCGCTTCGACGGGGATCCATATACATGACGAAACTTAGAACTACGTACTCCACGAAATAATGACTATTATTTAATTTAAATATTATATTAATAACAATTTTAAATTTAATGAAATATTTGAAAAAATATATATAACATTATAAATTAAGTATATTAAATAATAAATTGTACCGTATTATTTGTCATGTTGATACTTTGATAGTATGTTGTTAAAATAATAACTGGAATTCATGCATTTCAAAAACAAAATACTATAGAAAAAATTTAAGCACATAAAACTGAAAAAAAAAAACAAAACAAAATAATATTACTCATATATTCTACAACAAAGGATTACCTACTGTATACAATTACACTATTCATATGGAAAACAAAATTTTTTAAATCAACAGAGAAAAGCTTCTAATTTAATCCAACACTCTCTTCAGACTTCTTAAATGAATTAGTATTATTATGATGATATGTATGTAATAACACACGAACATTCGCTACAAGATAAAACTGGTACTCAACGCATGAAATAATATTCATGAATAATGCAAATACATAATTGAACACATATCGTTGCTGCCCTTTCTCTCTCTAAATAAATTACACGCCACAAAATGCATTTTACAACCAACTTAATATAATACACCTAAATAACCACCGTTCTATTATCGTCTAGTTCTCTATTGTACAATATATAGTGTATTACGAACTTGGTTGAAATAATTATCAAGCAGTGAACTCAAGAAACATTAATTTCGAGTCCATGTAAGCAACTACAACAATATTATTGTTATTGATTTGATCGTGCAGAAACTTGTAACGAATTGCGAGTAGCTAAGTGGCAAGTGCACGTTACAGTAACGATTAGATATACCTACTAACAGTACTATCTTATATAGATAGGAAGTACTATATAAATACTAAAATGCTTGTTGCTATCGTCTTCATTGTGTACTTGTGTCCGTCATGCGAAAACAATAAAAATAATGGCGAACGTAATACAATTCAAATTCGGCGAACAAAAGGAAAAAATCATAAACTAAACAAATCTATAATGCTTAATGCCAGTCTAGTCATTCGTGAATCGTGATTCATTACCTTGACCACGGGTTTATTGCAAGCCCTGATGTCTACCAGGGCGTTAGACTTGAACACGTCGTCAATTTTATAGCCGATGCAGTGTTTATCCAGAGTGCCCATACTGTAATTGATTTTATATCAGTGTCATAAAGGAAGAAAATAGTTCGGGAAGAAATGGCGCGCGAAATATCGTACGAAATAAGCGAAAACAGAGCAATACACAATCGACGTCTCTTGACAACGCTGTGAACTGAGGGCTCGGAAGACGGAATCGTCGGCGCCAGGTGGCGGCGGCTGTGGCGGAGGTGTGTTATTGTCCCCCGTCCCGCGTCCGTGTGGTCATTATAGAGCGCGTGCGTCTGTACGCATGCGTGGGCAGTAGGGCGCGGGTGGCTATCGCATCTAACCGCGGTTACGGTACACGGCGGGAAGGGGTCGACAACCTTGCGCCGAGGACGCGTCGCGTGACCGCGGATAATAATAATAATATTATGTAAACGTAAACACGACGGCGCTACGACACGATACCCGGTAACCGAAAACGTATCATTATTACAACTCAAAATTGTTATTGTGGCGCCGTCCATTTTGAGAAAATAGAAGACTGATTATATAGTGATTATTCTGTTTATTTTTTCAGCGGCGTCGGGTTGGGAAACGGACATCGACCGTTTTTCATCCTCGTCACACATTGGCACTCTAACGCAGATTATTCCTCATCGTACGGTAAGAAATTCGGGAAATTGACATATAATCACAAAGAAAAAACCTCCACCATCCCCTACGCGCACACACATTCATTGTGGTTTTCGTTGACAATGGGGCGAGAGAACATTGCGTGTCGAGCTTGACCTTTTTGCAAAATCGCCTCGTGTTGTTAATCGTCATTTCCATATAGTGGTCAGCGGATAGACGTACCTACATATTAATATATTATATAGATGAATTTTACAAGTGGTGTAACCTGAGGTTAATACTTACATCAACATCCCATCTCCTCCCTCTTTTTAAATATATAATTTTTTTTAATTCAAGTCATTCATTTTTGTAATATAATTATCGGCTGATATTTGAAGATAAATGATTGAAAAAAATTAAAATGTTGAGAACGCCTCGCCCGTGCGTAATCTTCAACGGCGCGTAACACATCCCACATTTGTGTTAACAAGTAATTTACGTTACGTTCACATTTAGTTTCATTAGTTCTAACTTATAATACTGGAATAAATCACACTACTGTCGAATTTAACGTAAACAACGTTGTCTGTATTTAAAAAAATAAATATTTTTATGCTTCATCAACTTATAAAAGAATTTTAGTTCTTAAAAATTAGTCGCATATTGTAGTATATTAATCAATAATCATAATCTGCTACTTGATCACAACCTATTATTTAAATCAGTAATCAATTATAGGCCTTACTGTACCTTCCTCATTTGCGATAGTGCTTCATGTACTTATTATCATAATATGCTAATAAACTGTCCTGCTCTTTCCTTCATTAGACCAAATTTAAAGAATCCTTTTTCCTTTCTGGGTGATTTTTTTTCCTCAGAAAGTAATAGATATTTTTATTAATCGTATTTCAAAAATGTTTACATCCAGGTTTATGGTAAGATTTTTATATACTGACAAAATTCGATAATATAATTGTCATAATATTAAAATACAAGACTAATCATTATTCATTACGTTTTATAAGAAATTTATTTATTTACCTAAATTCCAAGTTAGATTAATGATCCAAATCAATAGTTAGCTGTTCACACTCCGTTGATAGAGTAATGAAGACAAAGTCGAGGTACGATGGATTCACTTAAAATTTGGCTCTATTTCATAAGGTTAAGCCCATCCGCCCATCCACGTACTATTCATTAATGTAAATCAATAGTTATCTTAATTTTACTAGGTCGGTCGTTGAAAAGTTTAAAATATAAACAATTTCTTTGTTTGCTGTACGAACGTAATGCTAGGTAATATAATATTGAGGAGAAGTACTGGTACCATGGTTCCTCCTCCAGTCTTCGATATCATAAGAAAAAAAAAAGGTAATATAATATTTATTTTAATTTTCTGTACATTGAATGTACGGTCATAGAGATAAATTGTTTATAGTTAACCAAATAAAAACAGGGTTACGAAATGTATATGTATTTTTTTATTTATTAATAGATATAGAGTTTGAACAAAATTCTCGTAGAATTATGTGTACCTACTTCTTATTTTAGGCATTATATAGATATGTTTTCTAGGATTTTAATCATACGAATTCATTAATGATATAATTTTTGCAAATTAAAAAATGTAGTTTTAATGAATAGTGATAATTGATAAATGATTAGCGAATACTGTATAATAATTTAATATTGATGTAATGATGTGGGTTAAATGTGTAATTATCACAGTAAATACTATACGTAATATGAATTATTGTATATTATAAATTATAATGTATTATAAAAACGTGGATTTGTAAAATTAACAAGATTTAAACCAATTATGATTTGCGGTTTGACTTTAAAGTTTAAAGTTAACTGTGAATTATGTAATTTACACGTTAATAATGTACAATATATAACATGTATAAAATATAAATTAATATTATTACAATTTATTACATTACTAGTGGCGGTTGTCATTAATAGGGTAATATGATTGCAGGCGACCCGCTCCTTTAGACCGTATAGAAGTGTTCATATAATAATTAATAATAATATACTCGTATTATACTCAGGAAGTATAATATAATACTAGGCACTAGTAATAACGCTTATTTTAAATTTTTACACAGATCTTCCTAGTTGATAGCTATATATTTTTTTTCATAATTTAAATTGACTATAACAGGTCGTTAGATGTTTCGTGTATGTAGCGGTAAAAAAATGTATAGACTAAAAATACAATATTAATTAATAGTTTATATTAATTGACTAATAAAATAATTAAACACAAAATAAAACATTTTATTACCTTTATAAAAAATTAATAAAATAATTACACAGACATACAGTTAACATTATAATAGTCCGCATAATATAAGTTATTATAAATATTATTTATGTACAAATAACATGACGTGACATGTCGTACATTGCATACATGACACAAATTATTTTTATAATTCATAGAATAAAAATAAATAATTTAATTGGATTATTAAATGGGTGTTTATCTTATAATTGATAAATGATTAAATGATAACCCAATATTATTATAGTGAAACCGATGAAACCCAAAATCGCAAATCGTCGATTGAATTGGCGCTTTTGTACCTTAGTAATGGGATAAAAACACAAAAATAAATATTGTATCCATTACACTATAAATTTCATTTTAATTAAATATTTAGTACTTTTATAATTCAAATATATATCAATAGTGATTGAGTTTAATTGAAGTTTAGTATTATCGTAACGAATTACGGTGTCATATTTTGCCCTTATATGGGCTACAGCCTATAGTGAAATATGATTTTGACCAGTTTTATATAATTAGTTTTTCAAAATACAAGTGCTTGTAAGAAATAAGATTACGTATTAACCTATATACAAGATATTATATTGTGTGGTATCGACATCGTCAATCTACTGCGATATGTAAAATTGATTATTTAGATTTTTCGATTAAACATTTTATCATACAAATCATAATATGAGTATGATATTGGATTTTTCGTCTTAAACTGATGCTACTACTGGGTACCCTCCCTCTCTGTTATACCAACGCTATTCTCCATCAAAAAAATTACTTATTGTATAAAATGTTTGTATAGATTTTAATTATTCTTTTAATAAAAATAAAAAAAAAATTTAAAAAAAGTCATAATTACTAATTAACCATGCATGCGTACTATGCGGTATAAGTATGATATTTATTATTATACCTACTTGAACTATTGAAACCGTTTTTATAACAACTAGTTATAAATTATAATTGACTTATAATTATAGATACTTCTACATTTTTATACTGAATAGTCAAAAATTAATTTTTTTAGGTAAAATATCTGTGTAATATATTAATGAATAATGATTCTTAAGTTTTGGGATATTTATAGTATATTTTATCACACGCAACTTTATTTTATTTCGTACAAACATAGTTTTAAATATTTTATGAAAAATACATATTATGTGGAAGTATTTTAATACATTATACATTATCAGTAGCATGGGTTGCATATTTCAAAATCTTAAGTAAAGTATTCAAACAACGACCCACCCACCCACCCACCTACCTTCTACAACATAATATATAATTCAAAGTTGTATGTTAATTTAGAAGTTTTGTTATAGAATATAGGTCATAAACAATTTAATATAAACAAAAATATTATGAAAATTAATTATATATTCATCCACACAAATTTTATTTTTTAATTCTAGTTAAATTTTTAGGACTATTAGCAATTGCATTACACTAACTTCGTTCACTGCGCCACTACACATTATACATATTATACTATAAACAATACATATATACTTATATTATTATTTTAAATGGTTTGTTTTCAACGTTTTAGATTGTTTCATGTATCTACATTATTTAAATAAACATATAATAATATATTAATTATTTATATTTCATAAGCTAAGTATAAAATGAATAATCAAGTGACTAAATGATCAAATATTGACTAAACGATAGTAACTTATTGAGTTTTTATTTATCGTACCTATTTTATTTTCCGACGATGAAATATGAATTGCAAAATACATCAATAATTTATAACTATAACTATTATAAAAGCGATATTTCTATATGTTGATACAGTATTTATAAAAAGTTAGTAAATGTACTAACCTATTTTTTTTTTAACACTGGTAAAATAGTAACGATAAATTCTTCAATAATAATTTTACCTCTTTTAATCTAACCTATGGTTATTGTATATTATTTTGTATAAATAGCTACTAATTAATAAATATCATTCACCAATAAAAATAAAATAAAATAAGCAAGTATAGAAAGAATATATTTTTTTAATTAAAAATAAATATTGTTCAACGAATAATATTATAGTAATAAATTTGAGAGGCCCATTAATCTTATTACAGACAAAATAGCAATATATAAATTATTAAAATATATACACCTAAACATAAAAATATTACGAATATATATATAAATATAATAATAAAAGTATTTATGTAAATGCAATAATATAATACATAAATCGTTAAATTTAGATAGATATATGACTTTATGATTAATAATCATCGTCATGATTCATTTTTCAGAACTTGCTGAGCTTACATTCATTATCGAGTACAAGATAATACCAAAACAAACATTCAATGTGTATAATTAAATATGTGCTTATTCTTTACTTTTATTTTTAATAAAATTTAAAGATTTGTTTTAATAATATTTCAGCACTAATATATGAAACCGATAATTTGGTAAACAAATATAAATTATAATTTAGTACGTAAATGCTTAACATACTAACCTTTGATAATTATAAGTATTAAGTAGGTAAATAAGCTTGCACATTAGAAATTAACAAATTTCGAGTTTAACTGGTCGAGGCAGTATAAATAAATTATAATATAGGCATAATGCTGTTTACTAAATTATGGGTTGGTCCATATTCCATTCCGATAAAAAATAAACATTATTTCATTGTTAAGGTACTGATCCTCTTTGTATTATTTAAAAGTTAGCACTCTATTATCTAGTCTAGTCTAGTTTGTTTGGTTAATGATTTTTACAAAATTTAATTAATCCGGGATTCTTAAGGTAACTTTTATTTGTATTTCTTTATCTAGAAAACTCAGTAATTAATATTTAAAAGTTTGCTGTACTAATTAACTAAGATTTAGTTAAAAAATTTTAAATAATACTATATAAGTAAATATTTTTTTGTGTTTTTTATGAGTTACATATATTGACCCCAGTGGATACAATTATTTTTATAATCGGTCAATGATCATGTAGGCGAGTTTATTTAGTTATTTTATTTGATCAGGGAAATATTGTTTTTTCTTCATCGCCATCCATCAGGTTTGGTTTATTATATTAAGAGTAAAGATTAAGCTCGTTCACTTTATAACTCTCTCTTTCTTACATATTTTACACATATGCTACATTAATTACTTTACGTCTTGATACAATAATATATTTTTGTAATGCTGTACATTTATATTTTCGTTACTTGATTGTACGCATAAAAACTTCACCGAAGAATTTTAAAGTTTATAGCAGTTATGCTTCATATAGTAATAATACACCATAAAATAATGTAATATTGTATAATTTATCCATAAGATATATGTTTATAATAAAAGGGAATGTTATATTAAAAGCCTCGGTTATATATAGATAATAAATTAAGTATATTATTAAACGTGACCTTTTTCTTGTATACATAGATCGTTAGCATCATTAAAAAGTCATGGTAGAAAGGGCGTATAATATCCTATTTGTAAAAAAAAAAAATGTAGATTTTAATATAATCGATTGAGTTAAAATCGAAAAGGGATAATTCATAATTTTTAACTTTTTTTTCATCGTTAAAAGTATGAAAAAAGGGTGAAAAACACATTTTATAAAAAAATGGCTTCCTATTATTTATTATTTCATAAAAAATATGAAATTATAACCCAAAAGCGATTGTAAGAACTATATAATCTCAATCTCAAGCTAGACTATGGTATTACGTAAATTTGATTTTCAAAGATAGACTAGTCATACTACAAACTAACGTATTTATAAGTAAATACTAAATAGTAAGTAAACATTAGGTACTAACATACATATATTAAAAATGTAATAAGTTTTTGATTTACAATGAATATTGATATATGATTGTATATAAATATATTAGATAATAATAATTTTTGTTATTTATTTTATTATTTGAAGTATGAGAATATTACCTGTTACTTATTAGCATCTATGGGAGTAAGTAAAAAATATTTTTATGAATGTTTTTTTCTTGTGGTTTACTGGGCTTCCTTTCATTTATTTACTTAAAGTATTTTAATAGTAATTTACAGACTATAATTACATATTTACATACATGGTGATTAAATAAGATATATTATTCACTTCAGTTTGATTAGAAGACAAACAAATGAACTAATGAATATATTTTTCCCTTTAAGCATAGTGTCTTTGTGTTATAAAGATAAATTGTAAAATATATTATTAAATGTTAATTTCGTTCATTCATTCAATTATTGAGTTTACAGCCGATAATATTATAATATATGCGAATACAGGATACAATAATTCCATCGACCCTGTCCACCACAGCAATATATTTGTATAAATATTTAACGTACTGACTATTGTATAGTGTGTCTTCACAAAGTGTTACTTTTTTTTAATTATCATTCTTATTACTTAGCAATTTTAACAATAAGCATAATTGATACAATAATATATAATACAAGAATAACAGATTGAAGAGACCTCCCAATGGAGATAATTCGTCGAAAGATGATGAAAAAATGTTATTATGACGACTATTAAAACAATTTATTAATACAGTAGCATGTATAAAGTAAATATAACTTCTTAGGGATATTCTGTTTGTTTTGATTCAGATTACTTTCCACCAAGATGATGACTTATGGAATTTTAAAATTTAATTTCAACACTAATCACAATATGAATTAGCACATTAATAATTATTAGTTCAGCGCTTGTTTCTGCAAAACCATCCTGTACAGTCATGTACTATGTAAACGAATAATATAATGTGCGTGTGAGTACAGCTGAAAAATTCAACAAACAACAAATACTCGGAATGTTTGTTTGTAATTATTTTATTATATAATTTATATTTTATGTACTGTAAGCTATACATTTTTAAGCAGCTTATTGCAAACCTCATGCATAATAGGGTTGTAATAAGTTTTTAGTTCTTTTCCATTGAATGGCAAATATACAAACAAATTTCGACTCAATTTTAAAGAGTTGTGATATACCTAGGTATAATCGATATAGGCGATATATAGTATAAAAAATCGATTGAATTCGATTAAATCAATAATTATTATGATGAACTATTGTATTTTAACCTATATAAGTAAATAAATACGTTTATAATATATACTTAATATTATACCGAGAACGTTTATTATTTTTATTTTTTTCCTGTCACTCTGTGAATTGAATCAAACACAATTTTAATAACTTGAGTCTTGAATGATACATAGTTTTAAAATTTTTGATAATAATATATATATAATATCGAGCCATTAATGTATATCTAATTTCTATATTGTACGCGTAACGCGTTATAACATGTACATGTAGTGTGTACATTGTACGCTGTCTAGATATCTTATGCCCATTCCCCATCATTATATTAACGGTTATTTTATGAAATGTAATAGGTACATACCGATCGTCTATGTATAGCTTAAAAACTTGATAATAACGTAGATACGAACTTATTGATCGCCCCATTTTCCCAATAGGTACATAAACATATCATAGTACGATATTGATATATTTTTAATCCAGAATATTTCATAGGTATTTTATAGGTATATTAAGTATAAATACATAATGATTAATATTTGTTTTTAATATAGTGCGCATATGAATATGAGGCTAATGGAGTATCGGCCCATAAAACGACGCAACATAATTAATTATGTAACACATCCTTCATAATAAAAAAATTATGTTATATTGTTCTGTTCTTGATAAATTTTTATACGTACATTAAGACAGTTTTATACATTTTTTATTTGCGTAACAAAATAGTAGTCATGTCCTGCGTAATTTTTTTTTTTTTGTTACTTTTAAAAATACAGACATTTAATTTTATTTGTTGATTTGATCATCTTATCACTGTTTATATTATATTATATAAAATAAAACATAAAGAAGATTAGAAAAATTAAACAAGAGATATTTACTCCAAATACCAGTTACTTCAAATTATTCTAAATCTTTATAGAATGGAGTTAAGTACGATGTAAGTATTGATTTTACTTACAATTTTGTGATCTGTTTTTTTTTTTTTTTTAAATAAAAACACTTTTTTTTTTGACTAGTAAAAAATCTTCAAAAGTGGCGTTCTGCAGTTTTAAATAATTTTAATGATTAAAAAGAGAGAATATAATTAAATAAAATCATTACAATTCAAAGCTTTTTAAAAAATTACTTACAACTACAAATATTAATTACATTAATAATTTTTAGTTTGGTATAGTATGAAGTCTAAATGTTACTGTTATCATATAAAGTATTATAAATTCCGAAATTCTTAATAGGTTATGTAACAATTAAAAAGATACATATAAAACGTTGTAGATTAAATAAATTCATTAATTTCTGGATTTTATGTCATAAACTCATAACTCTTAAAATTTATCTAAACAGTAGGCAACCGTTACAATTATAAAAAAAAATTACTGGTCCGAAATCTTATGTCTATATAATTAACAATTTACAATAATATCTACTCAAAAATGCATTTATATCGGTAAACGTGTTGTTGCATATTATATTGTACGATTTAAATTTTATATAACTACATTAGACGATTAGGAATAAGTAATATATACATAGTAATAGTAGAAGTTAATGTGTAGAGGACTCTAGGGATTCAGTCCACCTACTTCTGATCACGCTTAAAAAGGTGTCACCTATAATATACAATGGACTTATGATACCTCCTCCGTTATCGATTTAAATAACCGGACAATATGATAAAACTACAATTTCATGTATATACATTTGGAATGCTTAAAAAATTATAGAGATTAAATTATCCTTTGCCATTTTAATCCTCATTTCCCTTCACGTGTACAAGGTCTGAAGGAATAATACCTGTTATGAGGTATATTGAGTTGCTATTAATGTGAAATACGGCGTAATATTTTTATATTTAAATATTATTACTTGTGTATTCAAAAGGATAATATTGTGAATCGTGCTTCATTCACACCGATTATGTTTGCTTAATCTTCCATTTTCAACTGAAATTACTTTGGTTGCTATTATAGAAATATACGTATATTGTACATTGCGTACAAAACTTAAAAAATATTAACATTTTTATTAAAACTGTAAATTTTGATGATGCTTAGAATATATACATACAGGCATAGCCTAAGAAAAAGGACAGAACCCAAATTTCGGGCTTCATATATTTTGTTTAGATTTGAAGTATCATGTTCGAAAAAAAGAAATTGAAAAATTGAATAATATTATTTCATTACATTTAAAATTGTTGTTTCACAAAGAATAACTAAGGAATTTCTTAGAAATAAAGTAGCTGTACACTTTATATTATGACCTAATAAGTTACTGAATTTTACGATCAGGGATATTATAATGAGCATTGGCGTTCCTTACGGGGGAAGAGGATATAAGGGGATAGATCCCCCAAGATTTTTTATTTTCCTAACCTTAATTTACCTAACCTAACCTAACCTTACGGCTTATTATGTAACCATTTTTTTATCCTCCTTCATTGGAATATCTTGAGAACGTCTCTGCAGTATGAGGAGGAGGAGAATATTTAAATATAATAGAACGACTAGTACGGCATCCGATACTGTAATATATTCAGAAAATTTTAAATATTTTTTTGTTACATATATTAGTTTGCTTTTTGAAGATATGGTATCGTCCATAATATCAACCTTTACCACTTTTGAGATGTAATTATTCAAGGACTACATAACTTTTTTTGCTTCTATACCGAGATGAACTGTTGTTTTAAAGTTCGTTAATTTAAAATCAATTTATATGAGCAGTTAAAACTTTAAAAGTAATGCTATTTTAAAGACACGTATAAATATCAAATACACATTTATATAATGAAAATTAAAATTGTTTTCACACCATACCTCATAACTTTATTAGAAGCCTCGCAAATCCTAAGGACGACTTTGTATGTAGGTAGGTATTAATGTATTTAAACAGTAATAATAATTTAACTGAATTAACAGTCGCGATCAATATTCTTTACTTATATGCCTATAGTGTGCACCTATATTATAATATATCAACTGTCCATTTTTAAAAATTTTTATCACTCGATTTTAATTAATATAACCGTAACGTATTGTAGACTGTAGTTGAATATGAACAACATAAAGTTTAAGATCTACGTATGATTCAAATATTACACATTTCATCCATGCAGTTTATATTATGTATTTTGCGTGGCGTAAACTATATAATACAATGAAGAAGAAGATGAATAACAATAATTTTATCTCAATGTACCTGTATATATAATTTATAATAAAATATACTGTATTGAAATGGTAAAGTAAACGCGACGATGAGACCGTAACGACAATATATTATTATGAGATAAATGTTTTGACGGTTGAGACAAAATCGCAAGTACTCTGCGTAATGGCATAATTACATATTCGTATTAAATTTACGTCATATCGTCAATTAAAAAAAAAAGTACAAAAAAAACTGTAATTGGGGAAAGTGGACGCGATTTAAACACGACGATATGATTTAATAATTATTTATTGTTATTATACACAATTGTACTCTAAACAATGGGATTTAATAATAATTTTCGTCGGTCGACGTTGCGAAATTTGGCGACACTTCGAACAATATGCTCGTAAGAAGAGTTATTGAATTGAAACGACGAAGTATCGTGCACACACAATTTTTCCAACGAATCCTTTGTTGTTGTCTGCCACACTCTCGTGTTGACTATATACTTCGCAACATCCTATTGTCGTCGCTCGAAGTCATTAGATTTATACCTACGCAAAATGGCCAAAATGGTTCGACCGACCGTGTTGCAATGTGTCTGGGCATTTGGACTTTTTGGAATTTACGGTACGTTCGCGGGCGCTGTAGTGGCCAAATCCACAAACGGTTCAGCAAATTTTCAAAACGGTATCGACGGCCTGGAAACCAGTCAGACTCGAATTAATCAAGTAGATGGGCCTCCGCGGTCGGAAGGTTACCGGGTTACGGGTTCGACTTCAGACAACCGAGTTTCGGGTAAAGGCAAGTATCGGTTGTATAATCGTTGATCGTATTAGTATATAACAGTGTAATTACCACGGCTACAACTATTTATTATATTATTATTAGTTATTACATAATATCATATTGTATGTACACGATACAGCGCACAGTTCTAGCAACAAAATACAAAAAAAAACCACATTTTAAAACCAGTTTCACGATTTTTGATCGGTTGATAGAAAGTGCTGCCAATAATATCAATTTATTATTATAATATCAATATGCTGTTATCAAACGATTATAAATGGTTTTTTAATATACTTAATAATATTGCTACGTAATACTAGGGGTTTTTGAAAAAAAATACATATTTTTATAAGAGTTTATTAATTTTAATCTAGTGCACCACTTAATTACTGTTATTTTGCAATAAACTGTGACAATAAGTATGTATGATGGTAGATGTGTATGTGAGTAAAATATTAGAAAACCGCAAATCACGTTTAACCGGTTTAATCACCATAAATTCAGCAACGACTCGATTAAAATACCCCTTGTGTGTGTGTGTGTATGTGTGTACCGAACATGTTAAACTGCTGCCTATACTAGTATTTTTACATATCTATGTGTAATATACATAAAATAGTAAACGACGACGGGTATATTATGTATAATTAATAACATCGGTATAAATAATCTAACCTATGGACTCCATTATACCATAATAATATAAAAAAAAACTAGCAGACACTCCCTCGGGGCGAGTGTGCTTATTGCGGAGGTGTGGTCATATATTTACAAGCGACGAAACTTCCTAAAAAAAAAAATACTTCTTTTTAATTCTCGCGAATGCAAAATCTTAACGTCTGCCGAATCTGTTAATCTCGTTTTACTTCCGCACGATATAACATGACGCACATAATTTATTAAGGGTGATTCCCCAACCACGCTCACCCCCATTTTTTTTTTTTTTTTTTTTTTTTTTTTTTTAATGCATTTATTCAAATTCTAATTTTTGGAACATTATTTTTGAAATACTTAGATTTTTTTAAATGTAATTTAAGGATTGTTCTACTGTGTTGATGCAAGCTACTTCTTTCAAGCCGATTATTTTTTATAATATGCTCATACAAATAAATCAAAATTCAAAAAAAATAATTTTAAAATTATTAAACTTTATATATATTAAGGATAATAGTTTATGATAATAAGTTTAACATTATGAAAGTTATATATTAAAGTTTATTGTTTGTAAACATTTTCGAAGCATAATAATGCTAGATTGAATATTTATGTTTACAAGTTCTATACTATATTTTACGTGAACCAATATTAAAAATAATTATGCTTAATGTTTTTTAACATTAGTAGACTATTTCGGATTTTATTAAATATAAAAGTATAAAAATATTTAAAAAAATCACGTGGAATTACAATTAAGTATTTACTAAATTATTTTAAGGGTGATTATTATTTTAATAAAATGAGTTTTTTACAAGACATCCATAGCATTTGAAAATATAGTCTATAATACTTAAACATTTTAAAAATAAGATTTAAAATAAATGCATGTATAAAATAAATAAGCAGGTTTTTTGAACCAGTGACCACTTTGTATGTTATGATAAATTGGTTATATGAATTATCGAAAAGTTTAAGTACGATCACGATCGTCTTCCGCATAAATTCATCTTTTTAACAGTCTTGCTCAAAAATAATGCATACTAGTATACCTTGCACTGACATAAAGATCCTGTGCTTAAAACAGATTACAGTGGTGGTTCAGTGAGCGGTTACCCAGTGGAAAACTCTTATGGCCCACCCAGGGATTACTATTACGATGAACGACCTGAGTACTTTAATCCTTACGATCAGGTCGGCCACCACCTGCAGAGTATCGGACCTCCGCCAGAGATGATTTATCATCAGCGTCCCAACTCCCATCTACATCATCATCAGCACGGCGGCGGAGAAACCCATAATCCTGGAGAATTGAACGTACAGCCATTGCTGTGGCCTTTGGCTGGAGTCGCACTTCTCGGAGTGCTATCAGCCCTTGTCAAAACCCCTTTGCTGTTGCAGTTGGGCCACATTGGCCGCCGTCGCAGGAGAGACGCGAATGACGGAGACGAAGGAATTGCCGCAGAAACGATAAAATCGCTTCTGGAAAAGGTATACATTTAAACATTTTACATACCATAGGGATGCACTCCAAACACCGCAGTTGTACCTATTATTTATTCGTGTGTACCTAATCATTGTTTATTCACGATTGTGTCGCGTACAACGATATTTGTGGATCACAAAAGTATACGAATTTTGTTCACAACCATACAATTAAATTAAATCATGTTTACGACTGCACATAGTAAATGTATAATTAATAAAATATGTATATAATATTTTTATTAATCACGGCAACGAAGAGCAAACCTATGACTTATAAGCTTATTTCACGTCAACCGGAATTCGTGAAATAACGTGCTGTTTCTTGTACATATATGTATTCAGCTGTAGCGGCCACGTTATCCGAATCTAGCTCATATCGTTTCTGTTCATTCATCTGTTAACACCCACACTATTACAGAATCCTATAATTTTTGTCGTAAATGTAGGAGAAAACGACTTTCTTAATACGGAGATGACCATTGAGCAGTATGTATAGTTTATTTACCACAACGAGATTCGCATACGATTTCATTTTTCGAAAAACAACAAGAATATAACTACAAGCATTCATTTATAAGAACCTATAAAACAACGGTTTCGCGAAAATCTTCCATATTTTGATATATAAATAAATAAATTATAATCTAATCAATAGTGATACCACAAATTCTGCTAAATAATACGATCGATTTATTTATGACTAATTTATGATTAAATTATATATAATTAAATTTAATTATACGATACCTGTTCATATTTTTGCGTATTTACCCAAACAATTATTTTACTATGAATACATGGTAAAATGTATTGTAGGTAGTAATAATCATTCGCAAATAATGGTTTTTAAATTCGATGAATCAAAACCGATTTTGGTCTCGTTTGGCGAAACAGACAATAATATTGAAATATATTACTTGAAATTTGTACATTAATTTAAGTAAAAAAAAAAAAATAATAATAATAATAAATAAATTAATAATAAATCGCTATAAAATCAACTTCTATTAAATATTGGATAGAAATTGAAGCGGTTAACGGCGATATACCATATTGAGCTAGGTAGTTAGCTATAGCAATACTATCGTGAATTCGTCGGTGCGCTAAATTCAACCGGCTGAGTTCAACTGAATTAATTATTTTTTACAATTATGTAACAATTATACACATATAATTTTGTTTTATCGTCACCAGTCACGCACTCATACGCTAGACGACAACTAATTTCAGTGGCGTCAATATTTATAATTTGTAATGTGTTCATCGGATTACGGCGTATATATAAAACATCATTAAAATTGATTTTTTTATTAAACATCATTAAGCATTAACATATAATAATTATTATTATTATATTAACGGTCGTCTAAATAGCAACGTCATGAATATCATAGCTAGACACATAAAATAGTATAATTGTTGACCTTATACGAACATAATATTCCATTTACCGGTCAAATTTACAATATTATTATCTAGCCGTCATTGAAATTTCAGAGACTTAGTTGTTTAATGGTTATAATATGCATGTTGAGTGTGTGTGTGTGTATGATATATTAACACAGTGTGCCTTAACATTTGTAAAATCCAAACATGTAGTAATGGTAAAAATGTATATAATATATGGTAACACTTGACTGTATTCCAGTTTATCAGTATAAAATAAGTAAAATATAAACTGTTAAAATCGTATGCAACACTGCAATACAAAATTAAGGATCTTATATAGTATCATCTTGCATGTAATCAAGTAACATAATCTTTAGTCCAATCCAATTACCATAAAAACATTTAAGTACCCATTTCCTAACATTCTAAACTCATTGTATTTATACACGTTTGTATATAATAATATATATATATATAAATTAGAAATAGTATGAATATTGGAATATCTATGAGCTGTGTCCATCGTCAATTACATTTAATAATATAAATTATAATGAGTCATGTATTTTTTATTCATCGTATTAATAGGTATGTGTACACGTGTAACCTGTAATATATACAGGGTGATTATATTGAGAAAATCATTATTATTTTAATGATCAATTTCTTTTATTTTTTTATTTATTTCTAAAAATGAAACGATTTATGTATTGTTTTTACAATGTATATACGATTTATAGTAGAAAAAAAATTTTGATTTTTAACTTCGACGTTCTTTCTAGTAAAAAGTTAATCAAGTTGTGGGTAGGTAACTTTGGGAGGTAAAAATTAACAATTGCTATTACTTTTTTGAGTAATCGAAAAAACAAAAAATAAAAAAAATTAGGGAAAACGAGAATTTTCACACAAAATAAGTTTTTGACTACGTCGATTTTTTGATTTTTCTGTAATTTAAAAATAAATACTCGTAGATACTTGAAATTTTCTCCAGATGTTTTTTTTTTTTTAAATGTAATAAATACAATTTTTAACAAAAATTAATTCAAACTGCTGAATTACTAATAACAAAATAAATTACTATAATAACAACATTTCATAAAATATAACTATAGATTGATGTGTTGTTTTCGTTTAGAATCGTTTTTCGTATGAAATGATTTATTATTGAATTTAAATTTAACACATATATTACAGTGATTTACTTAACGACGAAGTACACTCAAAACATATTGTGTAACTTAGTGGTTATCTATTTTCTCTTCTTTTATATTTTATTTTAAAAATTTAAAAAAAAAATTTTTTTCAAAAAATATTTTATTTTTGAATCTTTCATAACATGGTTTCCTGCGACAACCCCCATATTTTTAATACTTAATACATATAAGACAATACTTTAACGATATTCTTCATATATCAAACAATTTTTAAACCTATAGTTTTTTATCTATAAATTTTATAAATTTCTAAAAATAATAATAATAAAAAAAAAATAAATAAATTCAAAAATAATACTGTCTAGAATAATGATATGATAATATTGAATGAATAATTCTTATACATACATATATATTTTTGTTCGCATTGAAATCTAAAGCGTATATCTTTTCTGTTGTGCTATATATTAGGTTTTAGATTAGTAGAAGAAAAGTTGATAAAACAAATAAATTAAATAATTAATATTATATAATCAATCTAATAATAATTCATGTAAATGAATAAATTTTATTTTGATTAGTTAAGTCGAAATATTCAAAGATTAAAAAAAGTAATAATAATTGTATTCAAAATTTAATTAAAAATAGCTTATAGGTCTTTTTGAATTCATGATGATCAATTTTTATTTACCTACATACAACTAATTTTTTACGTTATTTAAAGTTTAAAACAAAATATTGTGTTGTTTAATTTTTTTGTTAAAAACAAAATTCAAAAAGAATTCATTAAACATGTAAATTACGTTTCGTACTTCCCAAAAAAGTATACTAATAAAGAAGTTGAAAAATCAGCGTCGTGCTTAAAACAATATGATCACTCTGTGTACACGAATAGATACGAGATACGACAATGGTAATTCGTGTGTTTAAAACGATTCCGTTACTAAAATTATTACTATTCCGCCTCGTGGGGCACAGCGTATAAACAACATCTATTAGACCGGCGCGCAAACGACCTATTTTTTTCTATTTGTAGTTTCTAATGTAAAAAAAAAGAAAAACTATTTATGGCACTCCTATCCGGTAAATCTCGTACGATCAGCATACGATTCTATGGTGTTGTCGGAACCCAGAGGAGTGCCTTTGGATTTTATCTATCCGATCGATCGATGCGTCGTATTTACGATTTAATTAACCATATAACTATTTATGAATGCAGATAATAAGTTCCATACATGATAAATTGTAGGTTCTAAAACCACTAGTGTCTATTGTGCAAAACCTACCTTCAGAGAAGTTTTTGAATAATTATTTTCCATCCATAGTGGTCAGCTGTACACAATTATGTGTATAGGTAAGTGGTATAATAATCACTATAATATATTAAAACAACACTGCAGTCCAATATATAGAAACCAGTGAATTCTATTAGGATATGTGCGCTGAAATAATTTCCATACATAAAAACAAGTAACAACTTGATTGTATACAAATTTGCACTTGCTGGCTTTATATTATAATATATAAAATATATTATGAAGTATAAAACCTTTTCCAAAATCAGTTTGTGCGGTTCTCTGACATCAAGCTGATATATCTTAATTATATTTTATCCGATCTATACATTTCACCTCCGAATTCGTCATTGCTCGTTTTCTCCTAGATCCGAGTGTTTTGAGTAGAACCTTGAATATTAATTTGTAAACGATATGAATAAAAATCAGCATTTATATTATTTATTGTTATAGTGTTGATCAACAAAATAATATCTTTTACTTATATCTACTCGTTTCAAGAAAACAGAACCACACTCGCATTTAGTCGTTTAACATGGAAATATAGTGACGTAGGTATTAAATATACATTAAGAAAGTTGTAGAATGCAGGCGTGACTTCTTTAAGAAAACATGTATATTTATAAATACTTTTGACGTCTTTAATTATGTTTTATCATTATTCTATCAATTGGTTGCGTTGGTTCAATAAGATTCCGTTGAATGATAAACTTTTTTTTTTTGTCATCACTCATATTGATATAAGCAAATTGTTACCTGATGTGGGATAGGATCACTGGGTAGTGATTCAAAGTGAAAATTTGTTTTTTTCCATAGGTAAATTAGGTAATTTTACCTACTAATTTATGCGCACTTCAATTTCACACGCATATAAGTATTGATATTATTGACAATTTTTACGAATTCAGATTCAAAGTGAAGTATACTAATTCTTTTTGATTGAACGTATTTCTATTTCTAAATATATATAATATATTTACCCCTTTTTAGATGATTTTTTTTTAATTTTTCAACTATTTTTTACTTCTCCAAATATTTCCCGAGAATTCTACGTAGTGCTTTAAAACCATGATAGTATAGTAAGTTGTCATTTCATAAAGTCCACATGTATGCACTGTTCTGAAATAAAGTTTGTGTAGATGTTGGGTCGACCGATGTCCATGATGTATACTCAAGCGCCTCGAGTTGTAGACTTATGGTTTAATCATTTAATGGATTTTATAATCCAAACTATTAATATAGTCTAATAATTATTATTTAAAAAGGAGTGCGGAGACTGTTATTTATACATCTGCATAAATATTTTTTATAACGTTGGACAATAAAAGTAATATTCCAAGTAAGTCTTCCAGAACAGACGTTTTACATTTTTTCAGTTACGTTTTATATAGTAGATATTTATTCATAAATAACAGGTTACCCCTGAAACAACATTTAATGTTTATATAATATTATTATTATTATTATTATTATTATTTTAAATTTATTTTAAAACAAACAATCAGTAATTTAATTATTACAATAAGGATGTATGCGGATATACGTAAATGGTTTTTTTTTTTTTTTGACAAGAAATACGCGAGAAAAGTAGCTACCTACCCATTGGTGAAACTTAATATATCTGAGGAAATTATAAATTATAAATATTAACTTATATAAACAAACTAATTGATACATTAGGTATTTATACAAATAGAAAAACACATCGTCTATGTTCAGTAACAGTTTATTGTAAAAAATGCAACAAAAACCAAGGAATAAATTCCTGAGGGTATACATTTTTTGCAGGATATCTAATAAGGATACATTATCAAAAATTAGTTACAGTATAACATTTAAATATTTTTTTATGCAGTTCGGTGACAAGGAACGACGGAGGGAAAATCAACAAGAAGCGTGTCTAGTATGCAATATGGTGGCGAACATTTATCATCAAAAGTCCACTTGCGTCGAGAGATCCATCTGCGAAGTAATGTCTCGGAATGGACCAGACGGATCAGAAACAGACAAACGATTGTTAACCGCGTAAGCTTCCAATTACTTATTTTATACAGCGGATAGGCGGTTCATTCCTATTATTACATTACTCATATTCTATACGTCTTTAAATTACGTAAATATGTTTTTTTATTTAAACTAGGTAAATAGCTCAGCTACACCTAAAGTGGGGTTGGAGAATGTATACCTCATCATTTAGTAGATTGGTACATAGTATTAATACTGTTTTGGATGTCTTAAATTTGAATTCAATGGTAAATAATTGCATACGAAAAACAATTCTGAATGATGACGAGTGGAGTGGAAATGTTATAATTTATTTACATTACTCTAATTAGTATTTTTTTTCTGTAAAGAATATATTTCCTTTATGTTGACCTAATTTTTTTACAAATATTACATCATAATAATGTGTATATTATACAATAATTATTTTAATACTATTTTTTATTATTATTTACTTATATAAATCAATACTAACGTACCTTAGAATGATATAAATTATTACATGGTATAAATAGATAAAAATGAATCTAAATATTTTTTGAATGTCATTGTTGATAAAGAATAATTAAAATATAAGTAAAATATTTAAAATTTTTACGAATATTATTTTTTGAATTGTAGCAAAGTAACAAAAATTGCTTGAAAATAAATTATTATTTTACGTTTGAAATTTTGAATGTAAGGACTATTGATAATTTTGATATTGCCGTAGGTACATATCTTTTGTGGTTGGTTTATTATAAATGCGTTTGATGGTATAATTAATAGTAGTCAGTAGTTGGAAAAATATTAAGTATCTTTCCTGAACATTTTTAAAAAAAAAACTTAAGTATAAATTTGAAAGCTTATTTATTATTAATGACTATCTTATCGGCTATTGATAATATTTGAGCACACTTATGGCAAAAGGGTAGCGACTATCGTTGTTTTTCAAAATTATTTTTTATTTTCTTAAAATGAATTTTTGACATGCACCAGTGTAATCTGACTAAATAATCTGTTCTGAACGATTTAAGTATACAACCAGAGCGCGCTGATGTAACTGATTTACTTGTTTCAATATTTATTCTGTACGACCAGCAGTTGAATATTCAGTCCTGGAACTTAAGTTAAAGCCCGATCCTATCCTAAAATATTCATTAATCTTTTTAGTTTTTACTCGTTATAGGCTCTGTTGATTTATGTTACTACTATTAGGTACTAGTTAAACAAACCAATCTTTATATTTCAAAGTACTATAATAATTTAAATACTAAACGGAGGTTAGTCTTACGTTGTATAGTGTTCCAACTTTTTCTTTTGAAAAAGAACCAAATATCACACTTATGCAATCTATGTAAAGCGATATTGTCTAAAAATTTACTACTAAATTATTATCATAGGAAATTCACTTTTGAATTTTCCGGTAAGTATCTTTTTTTTCATAAAAACAATAACATGACTGAAAATTTATTATTATTCATACTTCCTCATATAGTCATATGCATATGCAAGGCATAGTCGGTGTAGTCATTAGTTGATTATTATCTAAAATTTTTTTTTAAGAAAATAATTTTTCGTAATTTTTAGGTGTACAAGATATTAGATGTTACAACTGTATAGACGAAAATAAGTTACGTAATTCGATTGGAACAAAAATATACCAGTTATAAGTTATAATTATACATCGTTTTATTATATTATCCTTGGCATGCTGTATGGACCATGGGAATAGAAATGTGACTAAACTAGTGTTTAGTAACTACTAACTACTATTTACTTTTATACTCTTTAGTTAGCACTATAATGCTTCTGGCTTCTGCCTAATATTTAACACAATTTTATTTTATGTGATATTTCAATGAATATCCTGCGTGATTAATACGTTCGTTAAATGGTTTAATTAATATTGGTTATAGTGGTAAGCAAAATAGGTATTCTAGGCCAGATATTGGAACAGAATTACAGTACTTAAACACATTCATTTTCAATAGGTACTTTACTATTGTTTGTCAATATAGCGTGTGTTTGTGCACGTTTATGTTCCTACGTCCAACTCGAATCTATTTATAATAATTAAAACTATAATAAACAATTATACCAAAAGTTATGTCAATAAGAACATTGATTTGGGGCTTGGGCTATTCGTTATTTTTAGCATCTACATAATATTGAAAATCACACCTATTTTATATAATTAGGTGAACACTACGAGCGTTAATAACTCGGTGTATATCTTTGACAAATTTTTTTTCATCGTTGGTTTTTTTTCAACAGAACCATTGCACAAGTCGTTGAAAATGATCAAATTCCTGAGGAATTCAAACAACGTTTGGAGACGGCTGAGAGGATAGGTCGGAGCGGATCGAACTGCGGACAGTTGTATCAATGCGGGAACGATGCACCAGAAATGGCGCGCAAATAAATTAAAAACAATATTTTACATTATATGCTTACATATTATTAACACAGTATATTCATTTTCGAATTGTACATAATTTTTACGAAATACACATTGCACATTGAAAAATTCGTCAACACATCCAATAATTTTGACTAATAAAAACATAGTTATAATTATTTAAAAATATATATTATTTTTGTTGGTTTTGGTTTTCTTATTATTTTTTTTATATATAATAATATGTACGTCTAAAATATTGAAATAATAGAAATTAAATATTATTATGTTTTGTCTTAATTAATTTTGTCATACATATATTATATATATATAATAGCTACAATGTTTATGTATAATATAATAACACAATATTATAATTTTTTAAATTATTATTATTAATCATTTTTAATAAATAATTTGTAACTTAACGAAATCGTTAATTATTGCAGAATCAATTGCTATTGAGGTAGTTGGATTAATATTTTTTGAAGAAAAACATAATGTTTTTTTTTAAAAAAAAAAGGTACATGTTACAGATGATTCACATAAAAATTATGATTGTAATTATTTCTGTTATGTATAATATAAATACCCAAAATATGATATAATAACTATTCGGCTGACAAAAAAAAAAAAAATGTATACTAATATTACACATGAAAATTATAAATAGCTACAGTATATTTTTATTAAAGTTATTTGGTTAATAAAATCTATGTTTTGTTTGCTTATGGACGTGTGTGTGTAAGAAATTAACATAACAGTGAATAATTATCCGATGATACACCAAAATAACTACTTAGATAATATAAAATTTAGCTATAGTAGGTAAACCATAACCAATCCGGTAAAAAATATTTTCACGGTCGAAAACCAGTAATTTTTTTTAACAAGTTATAGAAGAAGGGGATGAAAACATTGACGAAAAGTGTTGCGCTTATATATATATTAATATATTTTTATGGTTTATGGTAATGTATAAAATCATATCGATACAATAATAATATTTAACACTTAGTCTGGCGTTGTGGTTTATATATATATACTCGTATATTGCAAAATAATAATCATCATTATGTATTACATAATAATTATTAATATTGTTTAAAAATTAATAATTGGTACTGTGTAGCACAATAAAATAAAATCGTTGTTTTATACATAATATTATGTTCTATATTTTTTCTTTTTAAGTATTCACCCTGATAAAAAATTGATACTAGGTAAAGAAGTTAAGATTGTTGTAATAATAATAATAATAATAATAATAATAATAATAATAATAATAATAATAAT
>NW_020270366.1:23414510-23446789 GCF_002803265.2 Melanaphis sacchari | reverse complement strand
ATAATAATAATAATAATAATAATAATAATAATAATAATAATAATAATGGTAATCACGTAATATAATAATAAAAACATTTGTGTCTGCTGTAGATGATGAGAAAAAACAGAACAGATATTAAATATTATACTGTCGATGAAAACGGATGTCAATTGTCTAATGCCCATTTACTCTGTAAATTAAAATCTATTGTAATAAATTGTTGTATATATATAATATGTAAAAAAATAAAGAAAACCAATAAGTGAAACAAAAATTAATCTGGAAAAAAAACTATATAAGTTTTATGAGACTACAGATTCGTTGAAAACTGCTGTTAAACACCGTCTCTAAATATTATTGAGCAACAAGTTCAACTATTTTTTGAAAATTTCTAGTTATTTTGTACTGAATTTCGATTCTTATTTACTATTTCACACGTAAATCTCGCGGGCTTTATTCAGGCCAAACGAAAAAAATGCCACTAAAATTCAATATATAAATCGTGTGTGCGCTATGTCCTTATATATCATATACGAATATATACTTACATCATACACATATATAATATTTATGCATGTATATAATACTGTAATAATAAATCTTAACCATATCTACAAAACATAAGAATATTTGATCGCATTACACAATGCTAATAAACATAATCATTATACAGACAAAAGTCAAAACTATATATTACATTATTCAAAAATCGTTTTATATACGCTTAACATTTAGAAAAAAAAAATATTTTCGTAAATTGGCACAGTATCTACCCTTTTACACTGAACTTGTACTAAGTTTATGTAATCAAAAATTGTTATTAATAACTATATAATGACGGTAATACAAGGTTAAAAAAAAAAAATAATAATAATAATAATAATAATAAAGTAAAATAAAACATAGGTCAATAAAATAAACTTTAAAAAATGAAAAAAAACGTTGTGCTTTAAAATGCCGTGAAAGTTACCATTGAACTAACAAGTGTCTTCGTAACAAATAGATAATAGACAAACACAGTATTTTCTTTTTTTTCTTTTCTGTTTTCAATTTTCATTTCAAATAACTTAATAATATAATTTATTTACATGGGTATTTAATTGTACAAAATAAATAACATGTTAGTGGTATCGGAATGTACATTGATAAAATAAAAATAATATTTGCATATCATGTTATGTAATATTACAATATATATATAATATATATATATAAAAAATAATAAAAGAAAAACTGATCACATATGGCAGCGGTTATTGTTTGAAATGTACTATTACTTTGAGTTTGTATTTAATATAGTATAATAATAATAATAATAATAATAATAATAATAATTATTTCAACGGATTAACAATGCAAATATATAATTGATAATATAATATTTAAACAGAATGTGTGTTTTATTATTATTGTTTTTTTTTTTAAAACTAAATAATGAAATATAATACCCAATGTTTCTGCAGTCAGTCTGTATAAATTATATATTATTTTTTAGAGTCTATTATATATATTATATGTAGTGTGTAACAACGAATATCATCAACTGTAAAAAATAAAAAGAAAAAACGAACGAAAACTATTACGTAGTAATAACAGTAGAAAATGTGTGTGTAAATATATAGAGTAATAATAATGTGAATTTAATAATAAATATATATATATATAATATATATATATTTTTCAGGTTTCTAAATAGTAAGTTAAGACCCTTCGTTATTATAATATATAATATATATATCGTTCATGTTAATAATATATAACCGATCACATGTATAATGATAATATATTAATAAAATAATTCAAAAGAGACACCTATACAGTTTTTTTGTGTACATCGAATAATAAAATGATAGTCAGTTGTTGTTGGTTGTTTAAGTATATTTATTTTTGTTATTATTATTATTTTTTTGTTGATAGTTTTGCCTCAAAGAAGTATTTTATACCCACCCAACACTAATAATAGAAAAAAACTTAAATCCAAAAAAAACGAAGACTAGTATACCATCAATATTTGTATAAATAATAATAAACAAACATTCATCAAACTATGTGTGTCGTTGGTGTTTGTATACACGGTAAAGGAAATCGTTTTATGTATAATATTTTGTTTTACTGTCGGACTATGTGCATGTTTCTCCGTCTTCCCCGTATACGGGAAAAAAATAACTTATTACGAGAACACATGGGAATAATGATAATAATAATAATAATAATAATAATAATATTTGTTGATTTTATAATGATATGTCCTTATAAGTATAATTATATAGATTCATTAAATTTAAAATAATAATAATAAAAAAAAAAAATTATGTAGATCAATCATGTCAGTCAAATTGCAAGTACGCAAAAAGTAAATATATAAGATAACGTTTTTTTGTTATTTTTTTTTTTTGTTTCATCAAGAATTATTATACCAATACAATTAATTTATAATATATTAAAAATGCCATTTTTTTGGCGGGAAAATGGCGTGGGAAAAAACCATATTTTTCTCCACAGGTCAGAAAAATTATATACTTACACGAAAAAAAAATAGTTTTTAAATAAAACCGAAAAAGTTCAAACCACCCACACGCTCAACGCGGCTACTGCAGTTATTATAAATAATACTAATAACTACTTCTAATTTATTCTACTACCTACTAAGATACTACTACTCAGATGACACAAGACCCTGGTGCACCGGAAACGAACGGTGGACGAACGCCCCACGTGTTTTCGCCGTGTGCATTTCCGGTCGTTTCCGGTGTGACGGCGGCGGCACCGACACAACAAAAACAGCAACAACAACAACAACAACAACAAAGGTGTTTGATAATAATGATAATGATATAATATGTATGTGTGTGTGTGCGCATATATATATAATATATATACGCTAAACTATTATAATATTATATATATATTATATATAAATATACTTAATAATATTATATAGAATATTGTATAGGTACTGTACGGTTCGTCGCGTCATAAACGTCATACAACTGCACCGGCTACGTATCACGACGACGACAGCGCCGTAATATGAACGGTTGACCAGCTTAAATTAATATTATGTCATTCGCCTATACCGTGTTTGCGGTAGGTGGCGGGCGGCGGGCGGCGGTGACGGAGACGGAGCAGACGAAGACGATGACGACGGCGACGACGATCGGCAACCGTTGCAGACGACCAGTGGTGGTGACCGTGACCGTAGTTTCGGTGGTGGAGACTCGGACGACGACGAAGACGATGACGGCGGCGGCGGCGGCGGCGTTGGCGTTGCGATGACAGTAGCGGCGGCGGACGAGGCTGCTGCGGCGAACGTTTTCACCAGACGTTTAAGCGCCACCGCCGAGCCCCTGTGCTGCAGGCTCTTGTGCGTGGTCAGGCTGTTTTTGGTCCTGTACCGCCGCCGGCAGAACTCGCACACGTACAGCGTGTCGGACCGCTCGTGCTTGTCCTGGAAGTGTCTCTTCAGCGAGTAGTAGCAGCTGAACGTCCGTCGGCAGTGCGGACAGTCTTGTGGCTCGTTGATGCCGCCGTTGGCTGGCGGTGGAAGTATCTGATACCCTGTCGGAGACGAACGCAATGAAAACAAATTCCGATCGTATAAAATATAATATTGTCTTAAATAATAACGCATGATTTTACGTTGTATTAAACTCTAATGACGTGTACCTATATACCAACATCATCGAACGGAACGATTTATCACTATTATTATTATTATTAATAACAATACTATCGTTATCGGTGTAGTTAAAAGAGACGAACAATTTTTGTTTTCATTATTTTTGCATTTTATTTAAAATGGAAATTAAAAATTTAAATTAAAATTTTTGCGTTAATTAAAAAAAAAAAAAAAACTTCGAAACGGAGATACCCTATTTATAGAATTAATTTATGTAAATATTTTTAAAGTTGATTTATTAAATTCCATAATTGAGTATTCAAATCGTTATGCGAATCTTAACGTTTAGGCGTGAGATGGTGGTGAGGAGTATTATCATAGTATTATAAAATTATATAAATATACTCGTAATTATTTGTGAGCGAGTGGTGCGAGAGGACACACGCGGCGTGTCATCCTGTATATCGGTGACGGTTTTGAGGAAGGACGATGGGGAACAAACGCAATCCGTGACCCCTCTCCCCCGCTCCAATGAGACTTGATTAATTCCTTTTGGTATGTAAATTGTATGTATTAAAAGTAATAATTTGTAACGATTATTTTATAAACAGTAAATATTATAACATGTATATATTATATACATATATAATATATATATATTATAAATTGTTTTAAAATAAAACGTACGATTGGGACAGTCTTCGGTAAGAAGATAGAAACAATTTTTTTACATATTTTACTGTAACATTAAATTTATTCACACTGTAAATTATCTACACATGGAAATCATTTATGCTGAATTGAAAGTATTTTAAAGGTCCTTAATTGCTTTGGAATTTTGAGTATAGATTGCTGATTGATTAAATATTATTACGTGGGTTTATTGTAATCGTTAAATTGTTGACTAATAGATTACAGGTTATTGCACGCAATACATTAATACGATAAAATCATGAATCAAACTAAAATAGCATACATTAAGTATGCATTTTGCGAACAAATTCGTTGTAAATTTTTTTGAGAAATTTGGAGATTTAACATAATATAAGCTCAATTTTCGGTAATGTAATTGATAAAAAAGCCGTTCAGTGGTTCATCTTTAATTCATTAAATGTTATTAGTTTTATATTATGGTTGTAACGCTTGAATCACCATGCGAATATTTTAGTATGTTACTGATTAGAAATGTCATACTTATAAAACGCTAAGGTATAAATGGTCGGATAATTTTATTTTTTTTAAAACGTAATAACTATTATTATAATTTTAGCGCTTAATGAATTGTTTTCAAATCGACATTTTAATCATCACATTTAAACCGTTTATTGTTCAGTTAACTTAAACTATATAATTTTTTAACGCATATGAATTTAACGGATGCATTAAATTAACAACATTTTTTTTCTATAGGTCGGGTGCTGTTGGTTGCGTGACTTCAGAATGAATACAATGTCAATCGAGCAATTATTCTTACACAATAAAGTTAACAATTGGTTGTCTACTGCACATTCTTTAATAGTGAAGGCTATGCAATATCACATACTCATGGTGTTGTTTTTTCTAGGGATAAGTAAAAGTAGTAGATATTTCTTCGTCATAATCGTATCATCATTATTATTAATTATAATGTATGAGCCATAATTTAACAATAAAAATATTAAACATTTAATTTTCGTAAAACTATGTCTGAAATTACCGGGATTGTGATAATATTTATTCTTTCCGGAATTGAGTAAACAGTTAACGTTTGACCGGTATTTGTGGGACAGAGGTGTGCAGCCGTGCAGGGTGCGTATGATTGAAAAAATTTAAAACCATTAAAAATCAACCATCACGTACCATAGATAAATTATGTATTCTATCCTAGTTTTGACCGAATGACCGGTATAAAATGTCTATTATATATACACAGGGGTCGACAAAAATGATGGTAAGCAAAAATATTAAGTTATAGTTTTGTATTTAAACATTTGACAATTTAACATCTAAATACGTTACACATTTATATGTATTCTTTACAGACTATAGTTAATTCTCGGAAATTGGTTCTGAGAATTTGTGTTAAAATTCGAAGCTTTAAAGTATAACGAAAACAAATAAACATTTTACTATAGGCACTAATAATATATTCTTTATGAACAGCCGACAAAACAGAATTTGGTCTTTTTACCAGCTTTATCAGCCGAATGTAACGCAGACGAAATGATTTGTTTATTGCCCATGACATGCATGCGATCGCATATTATGTTTGTACTCGCGATAAAAAAAAAAAAAAAAAAACTAAACGACAGATCTTAATCGTACGTTTCGCTCGGAATTGACCTTTGTCGCACGCACCATTCAGCTCTATACATATTATATACATGTCTATTGTCTATATTATACTGGAAGTGAGTACTCGAAATTTTGTACGTTTTTATGGAATAATAACATAAAGGATATGATACATATCCATATTATACATTTTACTTCTTCTTTTTTCTTTTAGATATAGTTGTGTATATTATAGACCACATTTTAAATCTGTTCGGTATGAAATAATATTTATACATTGCATTTTATTTTGAATTTTTAGGTATTTTAAGTATACCTATAAAGAGATTTGTTTTACATATTTTTAAATATCGTGTTTTTTACTGTAAAATCATAATATATAGTGTAACCTTGTAGGGCATTATCTTTTAAGTTAAGATCTTTAAGTATATTTTTAATATTATTAGATTTATTGCAATAAATAAATACCAATGGGTACAGCTAGAGGCTTTTTTGCTTTTGAAAAGAGCCAGAGAGTTTTTATAAAAGATTAAGAGATGATGATTATGGGTATTTGGTGAGGTTTCCATGTGGTATTTATTACGTGTTATTTATAGTATATAGATTTATTTAAGAAATAGTAAACCTATATTTCTGTATTTATATAGTGTGTATGAAACACTTAAATATGATAAAACATTTTAGTTTTTTCTGTAGTAAAATACACATATACATTGTAACGTAAAACTATTAGTGTAAATCTATAATATCTGTATCTTTGTGATATTTCCGTAATAATAATTAATATTTATAAGTAATAAATCGTACCTAAACACTTAATCTAGTTAGAGAAAAAAGTATTAGATAAAAAAAACTTGATAGTTTTAACCAATGATCAAAGTCTATAAGGATTATGTCTTCATTTTAAAATTAATAAATATCAATAAATATTAGATATCTAGCATAATATAATATAATGCTGATTAAAAATATATTTGATAATTCATAAAAATAAAGCAAAATTAATAATTAATAAATCGTTATGGATAATAATTTAATTTTTAATTATGTAATGCCGACTAGTGCGTGACTAGTTTCTTCATTTATCTTCTTGTCCTGGCATAACAAGTTTCTATGAGTTTTGGTCATACCATCATCATCTACCTCTTTCTTTCACAATTTCCTCTGAATTGTCTATAAATACATAATGCAGAATGCTATTAGACTTTTTTCTTATCCATCAATATTTTTCTTAGCCTATCACGCGGATTGTTATGAGGTTTGTATTCAAAAGCGGCACTTTATTTTTTAAGTCAAATTTTAGGTACCTATTTCTAAGTAAAAAACATTTAGCTAATTGATATCAGCTTATCTTAATCCTTTAACATTGAATAATTCGATGCAAGTATGAGTATGTTAGATGAAATGTATAAGTTGTAAATTATAAAACTATGTAATCTCATAAACTTGAATTATCTGTTGATTGAGTTTTTTGTCCAAAATTGAAGAAAAACATATTTTTTATCACCTTATTACGTATCAATCCATACCTACCACTACCCCCCCCCCCCCCCCGTATAGGAGTTGACGTAACTCGTCAGTGATGTTGATTATAGCGTTACGGTACAAGATGCACCAGACCTTTAATGTGGATTATTTACTTACCTTTGAATATCGAATACTAGAACTTGACGTCGGAGTGGGTGGTGGGTGGCGGGGGCGCATGATGCGGTGGTGGTGGCAACAGCATCGTGGGCCGCGTCTTGTGGTATGTGTAGATATGCGTCATCAGTGAGTTGCGTGAACAGTACACCCGTTCACATATGGCGCACCGGTACTCCTCCTGCCTGGACGCGTGCTTGTCGGCCACGTGCCTCTTCAGACTTGCTTTTGAGCACAACACTTTGCCGCAGGCAAGACATGGGAACACTTTTTTCAGTCCTGCGTGCACAGTTAAGGCAAAATACATAAATAAAAAAAAATTAAAAACCACGCTCCTGCGTGTTGTATCACGTATCATAAGAAAGCGTAAATCTATGTATCAAAATATTACATTTTGGTTATACAATATAATTAAGTGGCCACTCGATGACCGACCCATCACTACGTCACAACTACATTTTATCTAAACCGTAAACCGACCGTGCATAGTTTTGAATTTTTTTGTGTCGATAAATAGAGACGATGATCATACGTCGAGTTTTTTATAAATTATTATACATATTGTCGAAAGTATGCCTCAGCAGCAGAGGCACAAATTTTCTAAGAAGGTAAGGTGCGCTAGGTAAGGTGCGCTAGGTAAGGTGCGCTGAGGTTTTATATATATAAATCAGATTCTTTCGAGCTTGAATGGATTTAAACTTTTAAGTTTAAGGGTAGTCGTAGTACGACAATGAATAAACGTAGATTATTCCAAAAATATACTCTATCCAATATTTCGTTTCTAATCATTGTCACTTATATATTCAATTCAAATGAATATAACATTGCTTATTAGTTATATATTTGTTTTTAATTATGAAATACATGTATTCTTATTATTATTTACTATTATATGTTTTGTTAATAAATTATAGCATTGCTGTATGTGGTCAAACTGTACAGTTTACGTCGATAATTATGTATACAAATTAATGGATCTATTTTATGAATAATTGTAACCTGCGAACTATTCAATTTTTAATATAAACATTTATACTACTATACACTAAGACGAGTTATTCGAGTATCAAATAAATCTTGTTCCACCATTTTGGATTTGTAAATAAGATGCATGTCTTTGATATTTTGGTATATGACCTAAATAATTTGACATTTATAATTCCATGGACATTTTTCCAACTCAAACCATGGTGGACGAGCTTCAATTATTAAGTATTAATTTTATTCAGAATTCTTGATATATTATAGTATAAAAATCTGTTATTTTTAATAACGTTTTTTTAACGTCAATAGTAATAAAAAAAAAATGTACACAATTGGTACCTGTTCGTATTTGAACCATACAAATATAAACTTGTTCACACATATAGATCATCATATATTTATATAGTACGTGCACACAATATTGTGAATTTAAAAAATTACGACAAAAAAAAAAAATAAAACGAAAACTTTATAGTTTTTGAGTGAACCACTGTGCACGACTGTAATTATTTTCTGTTTTTTAATTTCGGAAATGCATCGTGCAAAAAAATCGTCAAATGTATTGATAGCAGCGTTTATTTGTGGTTCAACGATTTGACGTTTTTTAATTTTTTTTTTTTTTATTCTATAGTTGTTTACTCAAATTTAGCATCACAACAAATTAGCTTTTTTAATTTCGCTAAACGTTTCGGCGAAACAGACGGAATACAGTACGAAGACGACTGTTTATTTAGTCAACAGACCGACTCCGCAAATTCAATTTTTACGACGGCTATTTCTACGTCAAATGCCGTTGGCGTCGTTACGCAAGTGTGTATTAAAAACAGTGAAAATATGCGATTAAAAAGTATGATTAGCCATTAGAAGGTTATTGGTGCACACACTAATTATAAAAAAAATATACAGGTATAGCATACAATTTTCTAGTTTAACAATTACTGGTAGTCGAAACGATAGTTTAGCAATCCGATAACCAAACTCGAAACCGGTTAAAACTCGTATTCGAGAAAATAATATAAAAACCAAAAATAATAATTGCTCACTATTATTGTTTATTATTATTTTTTATTTTATTTTTACAAACAGAAACATCTTGGTAACTGTTTTTTGACATACAAGCATGCAGAACACACAAAATCACAAATGAATGTATTATTATTATGACATTATACGGCTTAATATGTTTAAGTATACGATAAATACGAATGATATTATGTTATCGTTATACCTAACTGCAGATACTATGGGGAATAAGAGTAATACATTAAAATTTAACGTTAAGGGACAAATGGACGTTTGAACTGAAAATAAATTGACACATACACAAATTTGGAGAACGGATTTTTGGGTTTTCAGTTTTCATGTAATATATATAACTAGATTTATACAGCTCAGCTAGAGGTAAAAAATTAAAAAAAATTTAGAAAAAAATTAATTTTGCATATTTTAATATATATTGTGGTTTAAAGAATATTTATAACTTATTTTTATATTTTAGTACATATTATTGTATAAAAAAGAATCATAATTGTCCACTTTTGGAATAATGGGGATTTATTTTATAATATAAATAAATATTATAAAAATAATTGTAATCGTTTAAAATAACTTGTTTAGATGATTTTAAATTGATATCTAATCTTGGTCACACTGAACTTTTAAAATTGATATACTACACTTATTGATTAAAAAGATTATTTTTTTATCTAATATTCAAATTAAGTTAAACCCAAGAATAATACATACAAATATTTAACATTACAAATAAAATATATTATACTTAACTTAAAAAGCTGAATGATAGTGATTTAATTTAAAAATAAATAAACACATAAATGCATATTTTATCAATTTTTTTATTGATTAGTAAGAGAATATTTTAGAATTTTTTAGTTAACATTTTAAACTTTTAAGAACCTAAAAATCTATTCTCTACTAATTATATAATACTATATTACATAATTCGTAACAAATTATATTTATTTCCTCGTGACGTTATTGAAAAATCTATTGTTTAGTTATGAGCAGCATCATAGCGTATTATGTTTTACGGTAAATGATGTAAAGTGGTAAATGTTGTAAACGTAAACATTTCCCGCTAGTTGACGTCAATTACAAGTTTAGTTGGAAAATGATATTCAATTCGTTTATATCGGCAAAAACGACATTCAAGAATATCCAATGATAAATGTATATGCAATAAAGTTTTATTTGTTAAAAATATCACGACGGAAGTAGATAGACGAGCGAAAATCCTACTAGCTATAACCCAAGTAATAATATGAATGGTTTATTAGTTTATTAGTTGGTATCTCCGCTTAAATTCTGTCAAGTTGTGTGTGCGACTAGTACATTTTTTATAATCATTTGTATTTATAAGTTGTTTTATTTGTAAACTGTTTAAATAAAATTTTAATTAAATTGTAGCATTATAGTTTTATTTTATTACATATATAGTATTAAGAAAAATTTAGAGCAGCAATCGAAAAAAATATAAACATTAACGAGAGAGAGGCGACAATATATGAATTTATAAGTGTTGAAATCATGACAATGAAGGAAAGTCGGAGATTAAAAATGAATTAAAAAATACTAAAAATATTAATAAATATTAAATATTATTTGTGTTTAATTGACAAAAAAGTAACTATCTTTTTTAAAGGTAAAATTATTGAAAAAACAAAGACTAACGGTAAAAATCGGTTATTTGTTTCGAAAACCAAACGTTAAAAATATTATGGTTGACTAACGAAAAATTCTCAAAGCTCAAAGCTGGTAAATTTTATTCGTGTCTTAATACCAAATGTGTAATTTATTTGTAGTTATTGTTTTGTATGAAAACGACCTATATAAATTATATAAGATAATTTTAATTTGATAATATTTATTTAATTTTAAATAATATAAGTACCTGTCAAATGTTTGAATCAGGTTCAGAATATGGTGTATTGAAACGTAAATTTCTCCATAAAACAAAAAACTTATATAACTAGATGAAAACATGGAAAAAATTAAAGATAGGATAATAACTAATAACAATAACTCTACGTGAGACTGCAGGACAAGGAACAGCTGGCTATTAGGGCTTCAATCGACGCAACTGTAACACTGATTGTAACGCTAAAAATATTTTTGTAATGCAGCGGAAATTTTGTGTAGTTTTAAATGCCATGGTAATCTTAATTACACCAATAAATAATTATTTATACTGTGCACCTATTTTATTAATTTAAATTAACCCAATTTTTTATTAGATTAAGTAATAAGACAATCAAATTAATAAAAATAACAATTAATGTTTCATTTGAGATTTATCATTATAGACCACCAATCTTAGTAAATAATCTAATTGACCTAGAAATGACGTCATTCACCGTAATTTATACAAATTATAAATATGACGTGTTTTGAGAGAAAATTTGTATTTCAATTTCGACGATGCGTATACACTGTGACAGGTAGTGATCGACGATCACGAAATCCTTAAGTACGTATATATAAATATAACCGAAACCAATATTTGGCGTGCGTACGTAGGTATATAGCAATTTCGCGGTATGTAAATTGTATACATCGATGCCGCGTTATTAAACTTATTAATAATTCAAAACATTTTCGTGCGCCAAATATTTTTAATATGCATTCGTTTTGGAGCAAGAGGGGGATGTAAGATACACAAATTACAATTATTATCGTTACCATTACAGTTATGATGGTAAATATAACTTACACATTATAGAAAATATGTATGTAAAAATCTAATTCTAGTTATTCGGTTTGACTAAAACAAATGTGGTTACAAATATGATATCATCCAAGATTTGTGATTTTAAAAATCGATTAGGGGTTTTCATATCACTATATACAGAGTTGGGTCGAGGATAAAAAAAAAGTCGAAAATCACCCGGAAATTGCAAATATAATGTGATACATGATAAATAAAACTTTTTCAGCGCGTAACGATTAAGAATAATATAACATATGATATCAAAAATTTGAACAAGATTGATGCATCATCAATAATTATTTAATATAGAAAAATTCGTACCAATATTATAAAATATAAGCTATGATGAAAAGCCTCACTACGTTCACATAAATCATTACGAAAGACACAAGGAGTGATAATTCCTAACGGAATATTATTCGTTATAATTGTATATTTATTTAAAGTAGGTATGTTAATAAATTGGAAAATCGAATAATCAAATGCGAATATTATTTAAATGCAGTTTTTTTTTTAGTGTAATATAAAAAGACAATATTATGTAATAAATATCGTGTTAAAAAAGAAGCTATTATTCATGATATAATATACACTATAAAAAAAATGCACCAAAATATTCAAACTACATCCTGAACTAAAGTAACTATAGTTAGTGTAGTATGTATATATACATACGACTTTCCAATTAATTAACACAATATTCGCGAGTGTAGAACAAGTTGCTTAAGACGTGTGCAGTTTGTTGCATAATAAAATGTAGCTTATGTATCTATCGACGAACTCTGCAGTATTATGCGTATTTACATATAGTTTTACATTTTTAGTTTTTACCTACATGGAGATGGAGAAATTCATTTTAAACAGATATTAAAAGCGTATGACGTGGTTTTTTTTACTCATTATACACTCGAGAATTGACTTTCGAGGGCAAAGCCACCTCCTCCCACCACTTGGAGAAAAATTAAATTATACTGTAGTATTATTCATGCGCTTTAGATATATATATAAGATATATTTACGTTTACGTTATAGGTATCTATATGAGATATATCGTACGTTTGCCGATATAATAATATAGTCGACGCATTTATATATAATGTTAAAAAGAAAACAGCGAACGGCTTTGTTTACCCTCGTTCGGCGATATTGCAAGGTGAGGGGTGGTCGTGCGAGGGAGGCGGGGAAAACGTTGGCGGCTGACAACAAAGCCATCGCCAACTCTACTTCCCGTAATGTTCGGTAGATACCTGTGTTTATTATAAACAAACATCGCATAGCAGTGTAATCCAAATTTAATAGGGTATTTTTTTTCTTTTACCAAACCTATAAAATAAACACAATATTATATTATTGAATACATATTTATGTACTATATATGTCGTATAAATTTGTGAGTTTTTAATAATGTCCGTGAACGAGAAAAAAACCGCGAACGACAAAACAAATAATAACACTAGGACTCTCGGTGAGTTTTTATATTTTTCATTTCTTCATAGTACCTACGTCTACCATATCATTACTAATATTTCTAAATTAATAATAATACATCATCGTGTCACAATTGCGAATTGGCACTAAATAAATCTAGGTTTAAGTATAGTCGATAATAAAATAATTTTTTTTTTCAATTTCAGTCTGTCATTCGTGTCACATCGACTAAAAATACTTCCTCGTGTACATACCAATTGCCAAATCTTCTAACTCCGATTGACTTCGACCTGACCTCACCAGATAAAATAACAATTTATCGTTAACATTTTCAACGGAATAGAAAATCTATGTAAATCGCCGTACATGGTCTGTACATTAGCGTTATAAATTGTCAGCGCGAAAAGCATTAGATACGACCTATACCTACTAGGTGTCCAATCATTTTGGAAACTCTTAATGACTCCTTTAACTCATAATCCATATGGAACAATAACACATCACACTGCTGTATGTTTATAACGTAAAATATATAATAACCTCATTAATTATATTATCATATCAGTCCCAATTATTAGTCTACCGACCGTTACTAAACTTACTGCAAATCCTGCCATATTACGGTTAATGGCGACCAGAAAGTTTGGCCTACCCATAAACGCGTTATATTAAACAAATCGCGAGTGACAGTCTAGTCCGGCCATTCAAAACGATAAAGAGCTTACAAATACAATATTACGTGAGTATTGAATAAACAATAGGTATATCGACCAAAAAGATATAACGACCAATTTACCGGCCATCACCGCCACTGGGAAAGCTAAGAAGTATACATGGGACAGGTGGGTAATAATATTATTGTTACCTAGGTATATTAATTATTAAATGTCATTACAACGCCGATATTATAACTTGGTTTAATTTTAATTATTATCATTATTTAATTTACAGTAAATGATACATTCGTATTTATATCATAATATATTATATTATACATTCTAAAATAAACGATAATATAATATAATAATGCGTGCGCGTACAATACTACACTTTAAATAAATATATATTATAATACAGTCGTATTATTTTTTATTCGTTTCACTAAACCTTGTACGAACACAGTCTAACGTCGCAAAGAAAATAATATACTCAATGTACCTACACAATATTATATAATATTATATACCTATACGTATGCAACACTAATCCTAAAGCGAACCACCGTTCGTTTAATAAAATAATAATAATAATAATAATACCTAAACAAACACGAGAAAAAAAAACAGACAAATGATGATTCCGATATAATTCGTCGATGGGTATTTTACAGTAAAATTTGTTCACAGTCACGTCGGAAAACGAAAAAAAAAAAATTGAATACAAAACACGAAACCTACAAAATTTACAATATTAAAATCGAAACGATTTCTACTGTTATAATATTATATGAACATTATATAATAACACATAAATTATTCTTATTGCACTTTAAAGTCGTCGGCTACACAGGGCGTTATCAGGATATCGTTATAATATTATTATCGTTCATTTTCGTTCAGGTCATTTGTAATACTGTCGTCGTCCCTCTGTCCGGTCATCGTCGTCGTCGTTACCGTTCTCTTCCTCTTCCGCCGTCGCGCCGTTTTGACGACGAAAACGACGTCGGAGCCCGTTCAGGCGCTCCGCTGCAGCTTGTGTCAGTTGTTGTTGTTGTTGTTGTTGTTTATGTTGTTGTTGTACCACATGGTCAGCGGCGGTAAGTTTTTCACGACGGCGGCAGAGGCGGCGGCGGCGGCGGTGTTAGTGCATCCGGACGCGCCGCCGTTACCATCGGGCGACGCGGACGACGACGTGACCGCCGCCGCGGAAGTAATCGTCGTCGTCGTAAGGGCGGTCGTGGCCACCGCCGTCGAAGCCGCTACCGCTGCCGCCGCCGCCGCCCCCGGGTTACCGCCCCCGCCCGCCGATTTGTACGCTTTGGGCTTCCGGTGGTAAATGCTCTTGTGGTTGTTGAGACTGTTGAGCGTGCGGAACACTTTGTTGCACACGTTGCAGACGGCCGAGTGCAGAGGCTGGTTGTGCTGCTGTTCGATGTGCCGCTTCAACGTCAACCTGGTGCTCAGGCGCTTGCCGCATACGAAACAGGACAGCGTCTCCGCGCCCCCGCCGCCAACTCCTCCGCCACCAGCCTCTGACCAGTCTGCAGCACAATAATAACAGCCGGTCACTCCTTTTGTATTTTTTTTTCTCCATTTATATATTATATTATATTATGTATTACTATATATGCCGTATAGGTAGGTAGATAAACTGCATGTATCGGGTGCGATTCTTTTACCGGAGGAACACTCATTATTTTAAAAACTTTAAAAGTTTTTTTTTTTACACGACTTTAGGCCGTTTACATGACAACACGACAATATTTTTTAAAAAAAATTATAATTTTTATCAGTAACATATTTTTAAGTTTCTAACTTTTTTAAATAACAACGCGTATACATTCTTAGCTTCGTAATCAGAAGCAAAATGTTATTTGAAGTACTTCATTATATACAAATTCAATTTCGGACTAATAGTTAATAAGCTATAAGTATTTAAAGTTTTCATGAACGGAGTGGTGGACATTTTGCGGAGCACTTCTATGCTACTCGGCTCCGACCGTCTAACTTTTAAATAATTATAAGATTATAAAATATTCGTCCAAAATTCAATTTTCATATTTCAAAGTACCTACTCAAAAATGCTTTCAGAATGATAAATTAAAAATGTAATTTATTATTAAAAAGAGGAAATAAATTTAAAAAAAAAAACAGTAAAATTAAAGTAATAACTACCGAAAATTGTGTTAATGAGTATACTCGAAAATAGTAATAGTTTTTAAAGCAACGAGTGTTCTTCGCTAAAGAATCCATATATATCTATATTAATTATATATCGCGTTTATTTTAAGGTATGTAAATTATATATATATATATATATATTTATATAAATATATATGTATACGTTTTACATAAATACATGCATTTATGTATTATAAATATTATATAAGTGATAAATAAATATGTATTATAATATCATAGATTATATTATTATATATTATTTAGTATTTGATAAACGTTAAAAAAATGTTATTTTATAAAAAAACCAAGTATTTTGTCATTGCCATATGAAGTGTACATAAAATTTTCTTTCGTTATTTACTTCGTTTTATTGTTCCGAAAAAAAGAGATAAACAGATTGGTAAAGTGATATAGACGGAGAGAGAGAGAAGAGAGAAAGATTGAAAGATAAATAGGGGAGATAGTGAGAGAGTAAGAGATAGAGGGAGGGTAGTTTTCTTTTTAACGTATACATAAATATACTTTGAATAAAAAAAAACAATAACAAATATAAGTTTAAGTTTTTTGACAGATCACAGTAGTAAATATAGTATTATAATAATTATGACTATTACATCAGTTGCTGGTATAAAAAATATATATATAAATACATGACGAGGCTAATCTATATATCTGATACACCAAACAAATTAAATTAAGACACTCGACCGATTATTGCCGTTTTCTATATTTATAGATCTAAAACGGTATATATAGCCATATAAGTAACAATATCGTATACATATATATAGGCATGACAGTTTGCACACTCGGTAATAATATATAAGTATACAACAGTACATGGCTACGTAAAAATTGTGTTCATACAAATCGCGCACGCACGTCTTTTCTTAAATAAAACAATTAAAATGTAAATAAAAAATCTCGTTTAAAAACATGTGAGAATCAAGTGAATACACATAATGTCTATGATATTATTAAACAGACGTCTTCGTTTTCAACGTTTTATCTGAAATATCATCGCAAGTAGTACGAAAAATTAACTAAACGCATTATAAGTGAATAATTTATTGTACGCCAGAAGATCCGCCGAACGTTAATCACACGGTAAATTATGTAGACGAGTAGCGGGATTAAGGTGATTTTTATTTTATTTTTTTAAAATTTTCGTCGATTTTTCAAGAGTCGTTAGGTCAACGATCTTTTTTTTTGATACGCGTGTGTGCTTCGCCAACAGCAGTTTCATAGGAAGTGTGTGTTGTTGGCCGGCAACCATATGAGTTCGAAATAGACAAAAATAAATACCGGAATTGCCACTATATACTCGTAGTTCGTTAGTTTGGCCAACAAGTCTACCGTGTATAGGTACATAATATAAATATATAAATTAATATACTGTTACATTGAGCCGAGCTCACCTTTCCACTTTTTTATTTTTTTTATTTCGATCAAAGTGTAAAAATGAATATTATACTTAGACTCGCAAACAGGTTTCCAATTTTCACATGGCGCAACACACAACAACGTTTTAAAAATTTAACTTAACTTCAAGGCACGAGAACTATTTTGAATGTAGCTATACTTGAATAATGTCATTGCTGTCATCGTCGATCGTTATGTATAAAAAGAAATTTTAGAAACTATAATTAAAACATTTTAAGGAGTAGATCCGCCCATATAACTGCACGTGTGTTTGTTGCAAGTAAGAAGAACAACTTTATTTACTGTTCACTTATTAAAAACGAATTAATTTTGCCATTAAATAATTAAAAAATAATCGATAGTTATATTTTTAAGGAACTATGTATACGTATTGAAATATAATTGTCGAACTTGTACGGTATAGTAATTGTTATTGTCACAATGATACTCGCATGCGGAGCACAGGAAAATTACGCTTAAAGTTAAAAGTTTTTCTTGAGTTGACATTATATAAAATAGGTACATCGATTCGTCATAAAACTGCTGTAAAAGTGGATTCGAGCAACATTTTCACGATGGACGAATTTATGTATTAAGAAGAAATAATTCTGATTTATATTAAAACATTCGTCAAAAATCTTTTTTACGTTAGTTCGCTTAAACCCGTCGTGTTTTGACGAATAATTCTATCTATACCTATAATTATACCTTTAAAGGTATACAATATCCATTTACTATTTTAGTTAATAAATTTCCGATAATTTTAGTATCCAAAGTATTATGGAAGTATTATAAGTTTAATTGATATTTGCCAAACGATTTGTTTTAAAGAGATGTTAGTAAAAAAAAAAAAACGGTATTTTGTTAACCCACTATACATTTTTATATCAATTCTTACCAAATTTTATTATATTATAGGTATACAAACGTGTATTACGTGTAGGTATATTATATAATATTTTTATACATACAATTGGGATACAATTACGATGAACACAATGAGTTTTCATGAGAGGGCTGTGTAGTATATCATTTAAAGCCCGATGATAAAAAACGAATAAGTACTATCTGTTGAGTTTATCTAGAAAAGTTATAAAAGCCGATGGGATTGAAATTATGTAATATGTATTTATATATAAACGAGTATATAAGTGCGGCAATATAGAGTACATAATTATATGTAGAATGTCACGTTTTAAGACATCTTCACCATTTCTTACTCTGATGTGCGAGGTTATAAAAATAATAGTAAAAATAAAAGTAATAATTGAAGTCCTATAACGTCGATGCATCATTCTAATAATTGGTTTGAACAACAATTTTTCATTACGTTACAGCCGTTTCGCCCAAAAAGACGCAATCTTCTTTATTAATAGCATTTATATTACATCATTATTTGATAACACATGATTTACCTAATTTTTGTCATATCACAGACTTAAAGTAATTAACAGGAATCAGATGGAGTATTTTAGAATAAGATGAATGATATGTTATTGTGGAGTAGTGTATCATTTTTCCGTTACGTATAATTGAACATACACAATTTCACGGAGGTGAGAGAGTGACGAGAAGCGAACAAGCGTTAAACTGAAAATAAAAATATGCACTCAACACAAACTTATCATAACTCTATAGTCTTAGCCTAGCCTACCAATAATACGCGTATATCATATTTGTAAATACAAGATACAACCGACCGTGAAACAGCGTACCAAGAATTTTAAAAAGTCCATTTGTAAGTTAACAGATGAATTACATACAGTTATTAAAACGAGCCAATACAGTAAGTATAATAGCAAATCGATAGTAAATGTATATACAAAAAATATATATTATTCTTACCTTGAGAACTGGAGCCTCCTAGAGCCTCCATCACGTTGGTATGGTTGTGATTGTTGAGACCTGTAATAAACAGAAACGAAACCGGTACATTAATATCATGCAAAATAAATTTAAAAACAAAAATTAATACGATGTATTTTTATTTTGAATTTAGCTGCCTACCTATTAATTATACAATACTCTAGATCATACAACATGATATCACCGCCTCGTTACACGATCGTTTTGGGCCCGAAGAGAAGGAACTTTGATTTCGCGTAGGGGAATAAACGTATGTTATGTATTTTATTATAGAAGCGCATACCTGTATCATTTTAACAAGGAGATCGAATGCCTTCAACAAACCGGTGATCGGGGGCGGACGTCGACGATATTTATAACAATACCTATATCATAATTTATAATATTATAGCTATACATAGTTTAACGTCGGGGACTACTAATTATTGCTCAATTATTGTTGCCGACCGATTAAATGTATCGTAGTTTAGTGAAATATTCAAGATTTCAATCAAAAAGAAGAATTTGATACGTTTCATTAGTATATCGCACAATATGTAACTATAGGTACTTGAACGATCGACATTGAACCAATATACATCAATACACTTCAATTTCTTCCTTCAATCTTAAATAAATAGTACACTAGCTTATCGTTAAAACGATGATGGCTACAATGATACATTTCGGCGGGCGGCGCAGGATTTTTGGGGCGAAAGGAGCTGATGACGTCCGATAATAATGTTTTAAATTATAACTTATAATATTATACATGTGTCATGTAAGAAGACACGCCGTCAATCAATTGTGTAAAACATCAAATGACTGAGTAGTAGTGACAGTCGATCATACCACGTGATACACTAATAATAATAATTATTATTATTTTACTGTGCCGATGTTCGCGTTTCATCTGTGATATACCTTTTACCTCTCATATCGTATACCTACCCATCTATTACAACGGCTTTTGGTGACTTATCCGGCTGCGTTCTTGTATTCGATATAATAGAATGTATATTTAGCATAATACACGAAAGTTGGTCGCAGCAACGACGTATTATATTATTATAATAATATCATATTATTCGCAAGTGTATATTATGTATATACATTATAAATAGGTGCGCTCGCAGGTATAGACATATTATAGTGTTATAGTATTAGTATAGTATTAGTGTATACCCATATCCACAATCCATATACGCGTAATCTGACAAAGTAATATATAAATCCGGTTCTTAAAAATATAAAAAAAATAAAAACGTATTTATGGCCCAATCGTAGGTTATAGATACTACTTATACAATATTATATATATATGTTATATATACATGTAATACTGATTGCAACCGTCCGCACTACATAAGATTGACCACGCCGTGGCCCACACGAATGTATGGAAATATAGGTGTAACTTGTCTAATACGCACACGCGCGCCACTAGAAAAGTTAAATAGGATAAATTTTATATTTGGCGGCGACGGTTACCACCTCCTACCAATGTGCCTATATATTAATATATTATATTATGTACTACACACACTGGTCACTGCCGTAAGTACACGTCGTCTCATTGTGAACGGGCAAATTTTCACCTACGGAATTTCAGGAAACCGGTTAGGCGGCAATTCGTGTATTCAGTGATGTGTAAAAATAGCACACGAGCGTCTGGCGTCACGAAATTTTGCACGAAAATTGGCAACGGTCTAATAATAGAGGGAGAGAGGGAGAAAGAAATGTCTGGCATACTATTAATGATAAAGACAATCTAAAGGCCCGTCATTTGTGAGGGGTGGAGCATTTCGCAGCTATATTTTTTTATATAACGCTTTCATTTACCTGCAAAATTAATCCAAAATAGCCGATATGTTTTTAATCTATTACATTGAATTGGTATTTTGAGTTTTTACTGTTTTAATATATTTTTGCTGAGGAACAACTACCGTTGATGCTAAACTTGAATAACGATCGGCTATTAAGAGAGTATCAAAAACTATAATATAGGTACTTATTTGATATTGTAAAGGAACAAATGTTTAATAAAAGATTATTGAAATAATATATGGTTGTCGTTCGCAAAAATAACAACCATGGGTCATGAACTACAAAAATCGAAGAGATTGATAACTTTCATCAGAAAGTCAAAAAACGAAAGTCAATAATTCGTGTGGTCGTTTAAATTTATATGGTCTCTAGATAATTATTTTAAAAACACGATTAACAAATATTTTGGGCGCCGGCGACGACTATAAAAACCAAAACGGCGTGCCCGAATCATGTAGTGTACGTAATATGTATATAATTAACAGTATATTAAAAATCGCATGTTGTACTTGCCCGCTAACGAGTCGGCGGCCATGGCGGCAGCCATGCTGAAGTTGAACGAGGCGCCGGCGGCCGCGAAGAACTTGCTGTCCAGGTACGAGTGGTGGCTCTGGTATGACGTGTCGTCTGGTTCGGACATGCCGATGGCCGGGTGGACGCCCGTGAAATCGGCCGCTGAGTCGTTGCTGTCGTCCGCGTACACGCTGTTACTGTTGATGGCGGTCGCGGGCGCGGTATCCATCGGCTCGGTTTTGACTTCGGCGGGCGACCGACGGGATATCATCAGGTTCTGCGCAGTGTCCTGCAGGTGTTGTAGGGCGTTGGCCGGCGGTTGCTGCTGCTGGTGTTGTTGGTGCGTCCGCGAATAGTCCATCGGAGGTTCGTCGTGGTGCTGTTGTTGTTGATTATGGTGGTGGAGATGGTGGTTGTGCGATTGGTGTCCGTTGCTGTGGCCGTTGCTTCCGACCACGGTTCCGCCGCCGCCGTCTGAACGTTCGCCCGCGTCATCGTCATCGTTGCAGTTGGGCCGACTTCCTGCCGAGCTGGGACTGTGTTGAGATGTCCTCTCGGACAGGTCCATGCCTCCACCGCCACCCGAAGGCGGGTTTGACGAAGTCTTGTTGTTGCGTTTCAACGGTATCGGAGAGTTTTCCTGCGGCAAAATGAATACGAAATTATTTATTACCTAATAATATCTTATTATTATTGTATTATTATTTATTACAACAGTATAACCAGAGTCTGAATAATTACAAGAATTATGTTTTTAATATACAAAACAATAAAAAGTATCAAAGACCTTAATCTAGGCTAATGTGAAATAACAAAAATATTTCCATAAAGCTGTAGGGGGGGTCGGTGTTCATTAACAAGACGCATTATACTATACGGTGAATAGGATTGTTACGAGCGTAGTATATTATGTAGTGAAACTGTTGAAAAGGAAACTTGATGTCGTGAGGGTGGACCTTGAAATTTACTTGAGAAAGGAAGAATAGTACAACCAAAGAATCATTTATTGAGTAAGTTCAACAATTTTGAGTTTGTGGACGTTATATTCAATCTGATAACGTATAGTTGACGTTAGGTACCATTAAACATAACAATAGTCGTACTGAGAGTTTTCTCTTACTCTGCATGAAACAATATATGTAATATCGATATTGAAAACTTTTCAAAATAGTTATTACATTATATCTGTAATACTATTTCTCATCCCTTGCTGATACGTGCGAGCAGTTAAGGGTAATTTTTTTCATTTCATATAATTATCCACACAAAGTTTTAATACTATAAATGTTATATCATACCTTACTGTATTTTTATAAGTGGATTATACAAGTACTGACACGTAATGACGTAATGCGCGTTTTAAACAAATGAAAATGTGCTTTATTATAATAAACGCATTATACTACAAAAACTTTTATAATTTGTATCGTTAATTTTTTTTTTTTTACAATGGCGATTTTTGTCGAAAATAAATAACGGATTTTTAAAACCACGCTCAACATCACTACTTTATTAATTTATACCTAGAGTGAACCTATCCTATCTACAGTGATTGTACTTGGGTATAATATGAAGGACATAAGTCATCACTTCTGATGTCTATGTGCCTATTGTTAAATAGACAATATATTAAATTAAATTAAATTTGACTTTGACCAATTTTTTTACGTGTGTCTATGATTAACACGATCACATCATACTATTTTTATGTATTTCGCAACTGTTTAAGCTGGTAAATAATTCTATATTTAATAGGCACAGCTAATATTAAAATAATCGTCGCCAATAGGTTTTATCAGAAGTGCGATTTATATACGTACATGGGTCAGTAGTGAAACTACTCATCTTGTTTAAAAAGAAGAGAGGGCAAATTAAAAAAAAATATATTTATATGATATAGTCATAGTTATATATTATAATAAATTTATGAGATATTTGTATTATGTGACATTATATTAGAAGAAAATGTGTATTAATTTTAATATTATAAACCATTTATTTTATAATAAAGAATAAACAATTATAAAATATAAGAATTATGTAAAAAAAACGCAAGTTTTTTTTTATGCACAGTTTTGCGTGAATTGCAATATAAGTTCTCTCTTTTGTTTGACTTTTGCACGCGGCTTATACGCAATAAAGTTAAAAAGATGTTGAGATAGAATTCGCGTTTGTTTTTATTTATTCTGGCGTCATTTCCGCGTTCAAGAAACTCCAGTAATTTACTTAACCTACAATGCTGAAACAACACTTCGCGCGCAATGTTCGCAACCAATTTGTATACAGTCCGTCAATATTGAAACACAAAATGAAATAAACCACATATATACGTATATATTTTAGTAAACGGTAATAACATATTATATTAAAATGATGAATTAAAATATGTTCGTCAATGAAAATTGAAAATTGGCCGTCTCGCACATTTAACGGCACAACGATAATAATGTTTGTATGTATAGCAAACTTTGAGACTTTGTCTAACAAATATTTTATTACCGTCTGTCGACTAAATCATTCACGGTTTAGAGGGCGTAAAATAAATTAAATAAATAGACACGACGACTACAGCGTAATAAACAAGAAATTCTATAACAGCTTATGTCTTGTTTTTCGTTTTATACGGTTATTGGTAGGTACCATTTAAACAACGGAAAACGATAAAAGAAAATAATAATTATGAAAAGTTTGTTTTTGTTTACTAAGATTTCTTTTAAGAATCGTAACATAACAAAAGAAAACGGCGGGAACTGTAAACTGTTTACACGAACGCTACAGACTTTTGAACGTCTCACTGGCCGGAAAATATTTTCTCTTGATATTTTTTTTTCTTTTTACTCGTTCATTTTTTTCATATTCTCCTTTAGCGTGCACCACAGCTTTTGTTAACCGTTTCGTTCGGTTTACACGAAGATCGTCTCTTTTCATACATCAACACGTGTGAATTTACGCTTTTTTTTTTTTGCGAAACACCATAACAACCGCTACAACGACCCGTAACATGTTTTTTCGCGATGTTTATTTTTATTGCTTGTTTTTTTTTCGCAATTTAATATTCGTCTTTTAATAGTTGTACCGTTGTTATCGTCGTACACAAACGATTATAAACACAATCACGTCGCGGTACTTTTCGCTTTTGCTGGTCGAAAGTTATTTAAAAAAATAATGAAGATCGTATAACAGGAATACTTATTATGATAATATTCCATACTCGCGTATGATTTATGTGTATTCAGGACGCCCAGCCACTCCAGCAGATCGCGCGGGGTTGATTTTTACGCATCGTACGCGGTACTGAAGTAATATTTAAATTCGAAAACAAATATCAGTGGGTGGTCAATAATTTGCAATTTAATGACTTCTCAGACTCTTTTTGTGCCACAACTCTTTTTTCACATACAACCCTTCTAGTCACATGTAATAACATAGTCGTGTTCCAACGATGACTCTTTGAAACCGTCAATTTACTGTAGTAAAATCAATTTCTTATACGTGTTAATATAACTGCATATATAAAATTTAAATGCATAAGTAATAAAAAAAATAGTTCCTTATTCACCACCGGACCCGAACTCTGTATTGTGTATTATATTTTAACCTAATCGTAAAGAAAAAGTAGTTTACAGTGAAATTTCCATGCAACAAATTTTCATTTAACAAAATAATTTCTATAATCATAAACTAATTTGTGTAATTCTACAAATTTTATTTAAAGAATTTATTTTTATCCATTATTTATCAGGCTTTGTAATACAAAGGTTTCATTTAAATTTAAATGAACTATGTCGCCAATATCAACACTGATGCTGGAGTATTCGCGATGGTCAAGTTAAGATAAAAAACTATGTAAAGAAATATAAACTAATAGCAGAGAGATCCAGGGAAAGAAGAAATGGAAGATAAAGATAGCATACAACTTATATCATGTATAACTATTTATAAAATGAGAGAAAGAAAAAAGTTCAAGAACAAATATAACAAAATTTTTTATAAAACTCCAACATACGCTTTACGTTTAATGTCTTATCACGTGCAGAGATATTGGCCATCTTTTTCTTTAACACTATAGACAACTTTATTAGCTGAGTTTGAGAGACTTGCAGTCTCGTATATACTATATATATATATTAATTTAAGTTAAAAATATTTGATAAGAGTTTGCCCAGTGTAATTAAACTGTGTATTATTATTATCGAAATTAGATTATAATATATTGTATTAAATTACGTTGGAAACTCATCTATGTACGGGGTTTACAATCGTGTACCGCATTTTTTTTTTTTAATAATATTATTTATAACCGCAGTAAAGAAAAATATCACTAGGACAAGTAAATAAAAAGTGCATCGAAAAATCAAATTTAAACAAAAAAACACACAGCTGTATATTTTAGTATATCCATACTATATATAATAATTGGTTTGACAAAAAAATTGTTATCATCAAAGGAATATCATTTTAAAACCTAATAAAATGTTTTATTACGTATAAACTGACAACTCGAGTCGCTGCAACACGTAGAAATTGCTGTTACGCTGTATATACTATATATACATTCATGTGTATTAGCACATTATGTATATATTATTGAGTTTAAGTTATACTATAGATCCAAACACCTATTTACTTCAGGCCGTTCAGGGTTATGGCCGATGCATTATTTATTAATAACAAAGCTTCGAATAAGATAAAATCCCGAGTAAAAAGATATATGTTTCATTGTTAGTTTTTCAATATATAATATGAGTACACCTGTTAGGTACCCAGAAAATGCATTTTGTTAATGAAAATATCGTATAATAGATTCTAGAAATTTAAAAAAATATGCAATACCGCGATACAACGGTATGATGTTTGTTTATAAAGTCCTGGTAGCACCGATAATAACAATAACAGTATACAATGCTAACACATCCATAACAATTATTATTATTTAATATGAATGAAAACCACGTTATACTGAGCAGGAGATCATTTAATAAGTCATTATTGATTTCATTATAATATACTATAACGATAAAAGAATAATGAAATATTCGTCAAGTCGCATTTATTGTATGTTATATACTTATATGTATATTATATTTATATATATCACTGTGGTGTGCCGTATTACATAAAATATGTATTTATGCCATATGCGTATTTTATCGTTCCTAAGTTTCATTTTAAAGTTTGCTACCGCTAGTAATGTTTAAGTATATGGCGTTTAATGCAAATTCAATTATCAAAATTTTATACCGAAAAATTACCATTGTGCTAAAGTTCTCCAATTTTATATACGATAATTTATAGTGATTATACTGATTTTCGGCATGAAACAAATTTAATTTGTTGTTTTAGTATTTCATAGAAAATCGAGAAAATATAGTTAATAATTTATTATCAATTGAATATTTTACAATACTTAAGTATTGATTCTCATACATGGAGAATATTGCAGAAAATAGTTAGGTAAATTCAGGAAAGAGTTCAGGTAGGGCCTACGTACATAGAGAAAGAGAGGACGATAAACATCATGTGATAGACACTCAGTTTTATGTATATATAAATATATTATGTTATATAAACAAATAATATACCTAATCTGAAAAACCATTCTAACCTTCTATAAATTTAAGTGAATAGCGTGCAAACAGAACTGGACTTACCTTTGACCGCGGTGAAGGTATGGATGACGGCGATTGTTGCGGAATACCTTTCCTCTGTCTGACCTGTGGCGACACTCTGCCTTCAGATGCTTGTGAGGCAAACGACTGCAGAAATGAGTTTTCCGCGGGCGGTGTCTCGGAAGACTGCCTCGCAGAATGCTGAAAACAAGCGGACACATGGACACATTAATATTATTATATTATATTATCAAATAGTATACGCAACCAACGTCTATCATTATGGTTAATGAACTTTTATTATTGTTATAATGTATTCAATATGATATAAACCTAAAAACGAGTTATAATCCATATACCGGGAAAATTAAAATTTTAAAACGTCGAGAAAAAAAATGTTTATGTTCGAAAAACAACACGACCCTGTGGTATAATTGTAACCGATTACAACGTTTATCATAATCGTGTCAGAGGTAAACAATAAATTGGTTCAGGAACGTAAAAATTCTAAAATACGTCTCAGAAAATATGAATAAAAAAAATTATGATTCATATAAATAGATAATATCGCTAATACTTGTTTCTAATACATAATATCATATTATTCCATACATACACACACACACACACATATATAATATGATTGTTTATACTCACGTCATTGGCGGTAGTAGAATCGGACGGTTGTGTGAGACCGCTTACCCTCAGCACTTCAGCGGTTTTCAGGAACGAGCTAAGGTTCCTTTGGTGAACGTTAACCTCCCCGTGATAGATGAACTCAACCAGTGCCTGCAAGTCGTCGAATACGACATCTTGCAACACGATCACGGGGTGTTTGCACGGCGTACTCTGCGCAAAAAAAAAGGACAAACGAAAATCATCGACTGTAATCATACCCCGTAATCGTACTATATTGACGTAGGTGGTATAATATAGATCATAGTTAAAATGCAACAAATTACGGCATGCAGACAAATTTTATCGAATCCGTAAACGAGAAATTAATTATTATTATTTTTTTATGGAGAAATAATTGAAAATTATTTTCATTTTATTCTTTGATTTTACTTTTAATTTTATGAATAAACGCGTTGATGCACACATTCAATTTTCATGGCTCTCAAAAACTTCCTAATATTCTAAAGAGGCTCTCCAAGAGTATTAATCGTTTATCCCTGTTGTGAATATTATAATATAGACTCACTTTCAACAGTTCCCGGAAATATGGGCTGCACGCAGACAGCACCACTCGGTGAGCTTTCAGACTCTTGCCATCGCATGCCAGTGTCACGTCAATGAAGTCTTCGTCATCCCTCAGGTTCTCGAACGCTGTGGTGATGCTGTTCTGGTAGTTATTCCAGCGCAGACAGAAATGCTGCAGGTCGCCCATCACGCGGTGGGCTTCGGTCGACACTGTCCCGCCTTTCAAGTTCAAAACAAACGTAAAAAAACGTGACGACGTTAGATAATTATATTGAGAATACAACTAATATTATCAAGTACGGCATTTTTTTTGCAGTAAATGTATGCGAAAATGTTTAGACAAAATACAATTTAAGTAGTATATGAATATGATAATTTTATATATTATGCGTGTTTTTCAAGTAAACAACAACTATGGCATATCTACTGTTTATTATTATAATATGCATAGGCGTGGCGATCAATAGAAATAGATGCCAAGGAAAAAAAGGAAACTGAAAAAAACAACCTAGCCAACGTATAATAATAATAGTTGTTAATAATTAATCGCTACCGTAAATAAGATCAATTCATCAATATTATAATACGCATAGAGGTTAACTATTAAATCATAATGTACCGGTGGTGACTGCGATATAAAAATCGACATTTCCTTCGAAAATCGGACCTCGGTTACAGTTATACGCAAACTATATTATATCATAAGTATTAAAACATAATTTCATATTAATAATATTATTCTGTTATTCTATCGGTAATATAATCATTTCGGCGGGCGTTAAAAGACAAAAGAAAAGTACACCGTCTTAATGTCGCAGGACGACGGGAGGAAATATTTTCCCGCGTATTTCTCTACTCGTCAGTTTGGTGCGAAATGTGGTGATAGCACTAACAGTAACAACAACAACAACAACAACAATAACAATAATAAACCCGCCGACAGCGACGACGACGTCAGGTAAACAACACGCGCGCGTTTCCCCAAATGAAATACGCGGAACACGCGTGCCGGCGGAGTGGCGCGTCGGGCGCGTGGTCGAGCGGAGGGGGTGGGTCATCTCCGAGACGGCCGTCACCGTCTCGCCCGCGTGGAGGAGCGTTGGCGGTCACGAGGCCGTCGGCTGGGGGGTCGGTGTGGGGGGGGGGGGGGGGGGGGGGGGGGGGGGGTGTTCACCCTCTTTTCGCGCGCGTTTCGTCCGTCGCCGATCGCATAATACGCACGCCGCACGGCGAACAGGTGGGCAAGGCAGCGATACCGTGTGGTCCGCGAGAGTGGACGAGCGGGCGGGCGCGCGAACGAGCGAACGCGTGTGAGTGTATACGTATACTACACGTTGCACGCACGGGCGGGGAGGCGGTGGCGGCGGCACAGGACAGGGGCGCCCATTCATACAACCGGCGGCCGGTGTTCGGCCACACACACGCGGCGTGTACACGCGTGCCACCGCCGACGCCGCACGCCGCGCTCTCACGCCCGACGACCACTACACGACCGCGACGGCTACGACTGCGAAGACGGCGACGAAATTCGCGTCCCGGCGAGCGCGATAAGTGCGCTGATAAACACGCGACTTTTGCCGCCAACCGTCGAGTACATTGCACCGCGGTGTAATACGAATGCACTCGAAACGATATTTTGTGTATAGCGCACAAGCGTGTCTACTGTGTACTGACGACTACGACTACGACTACGATTGTTTATGTTGCACTTGCACATTTATTACTTCGATCATAATAATATAATGATATTATTAACATTAAAATTAATATGTTTTATAGTCTGTTGAATTTTTGATTTTTCATTAGGTAAACGATTTTTATTTATTTAATATTGTATACTTAGTACGAAATAAAAAAAAAAAAACAAAAAAAAAAAAAATTTAAAAATTTAAAAAAATGTTGTTTAATATGCAACGTATCACTGCAACAAAAGTGTTGTGTTTTCGTACTACCGAGATGACTTACCTATATTATTGTCCGGTAGTCGAATGAGATCTCGTCATCGGTGACCGGTACACGGCCGCCGCCGCAGGCATGCGGAGAGTATACGACATGTATGCGATTAGTGCGGATATCGTAATTATTAGGTATACTATTAAATTTTTATGGTGCACTATGAGTTCACGGGGAGGAAAAAAAAATAATTACGTACGATAATTTGATTAATTAATTTTTTTCTATCAACAGTAATTAGTTAATTAATTAATTAATATATAAATTAGTATGTACGTATTAATTACGCGTGCGTGTAACTTCGTGATTGTCGCGTATAATTTTTTTTTTTAATTTTTAGTGTAAAATAATAATAGTAATATAACAATAATATTAATTGTTGTTGGTGATAATTATGATGGTGATCGTCGATGTCGCGAGTAGTGTGTAATATATGGTAGTGCGTGCGAATCGTGTGCGTGCCCGCGGCGGTTGCGACGGAGATGATGCGGTTGACGAGAGCCCGCGCGGCGGAACTATAGACAACTCAAAAACATGACTAGCAATAAACTACTAGGGGGTAAAAACCGAGAAAGTAAAATTGCATATTCGTACAGTTTAATGAGAGAGAGTGGGTCCCCCATCGGTAGCCTTGTTCAGTTACGTATTGCTGTTAGTAATATTACGCGTGCGTGTAACTCGTGATTAGTCGCGTATAATTTTTAATTTTGGTGTAAAATAATAATAATATAAATATTGTGTTGGTGATAATTATGTGGTGATCGTCGATGTCGGGTAGTGTGTAATATATGGTAGTGCGTGCGAATCGTGTGCGTGCCCGCGGCGGTTGCGACGAGATGATGCGGTTGACGAGCCGCGCGGCGACTACTGAACAGACTCAAAACTGCATGCAAAAACTACTGGGGTAAAAACCGAGAAGTAAATTGCTGTCGTACAGTTTAATGAGAAAGTGGTCCCCATCCACCGGCTACCGGCCTGGTCCGCCCACCGCTCCGCCGCGGCCCGGCACTCCGCGCCGCGCGCGGCGATTTAACCGGGTTCGCACCGCGTCCGCCTCGCATCGCCTGCCACGGGGCTCGGACGCGGGGAGACGGCAACCTTGATAAGGAGCAGAGCGCGCCGGCGACGGGCGACAATGGGTGATGCGGCGCGCGCTCGGTGAGAGTGTATGCGGCAGGCGTAGGGGATAAGCAAGAAAAATCATTAAATTCGTCGCGCGCCCTACGCCTGGCACGCCCTGATGCCGCCACCGCCCGCCGCGCAACCCCCGCTAGGCGGCCGCGCTGTGCGCGCTCAAAGTATAATTGCTAACCTCTACTATAAATAAGTGCATTATTCAACTTTCATTCCGTTTGGTCCCCACTCGCACAGGATCCCCAGGAATCCCTCCGACCGCCCGCACCCCCTCCCGC
>NW_020270366.1:23405030-23410299 GCF_002803265.2 Melanaphis sacchari | reverse complement strand
CTCCCGCCAACCACCCGCCGACTCGTGCCACCAACCTAGCCGCCGCTCTTGTTCATCCGCGCACCTTACTACCCTAGGGGTATCGAGCACTTCGGCGTTTTTCGTCCCCTTCTCACACGCACACCGCGCGCGTATATATACGCCACCGCTCGTTTTCGCCCGCTCGCGTATATAATTTATATGTCTGTGTGTGTGTGCGTGTGTTTGTACTGTGTACAGGCGGCGGAGGAATACGGTTCGTTCCCGTCCGCCGGGCCAACATATATACGCCACTGCCACCGCTTCCTTCTTCGTCGTCGTCGCCACCGCGCTCACCCCGCTTCCTACACACGACCAATGACAGAGCGGTGGCGGCGGTGTCGTTCTCTCATTTTACTAGGCAAATGTAATTTATGAGCGCCGAATCAATACCGAACGCGGGTCGGAAGCTGAGGGCCCACGCGCGCCGTGATCAGAGCGAGCGGTAACCGTGGCGGTGGCGGATGAGAAAAGAGTCGCGGCAGTGGCGGCGGTGGCGGGGAGGACAGGGAAGCTGTAAAAAAATGTAAACCTACCCAGATTTTCTCTAGAAAAACCGCCACCACCGACGCCGGATCGGCAGCGCTCCGGCCTATACGTGCGACGCGAGCGGCCCAGGCCTCGTCGCCGTCGTCGTCGTCGTCGTCGTCGTTGTCGTTGGCGGCGTGGCAGGTATATAACAGAGGCATCGGTGTGGCGGCGGGTAGAAAGCCTTTTATGTTGCCGTTTTTCTCTCTTATCCCGCGACGCGGCGGACGCTTAAAATATTATTCCGTAAATCCTTGATCGGTAACCGCCACCCGTACGATGATTTATCGCCACGTCTCGCATTGTTATAAAACACATATATTTACGCGTATATTATATTATAAAGGTCTCAGGTAGGTGTGCGCATGTACACTGGCGTTTCGCCTAAGCATTGCTCCTACGACGATTCGTTTGTGTGAGTGTATGTATGTATGTAATACGATAAACATATTAAATTTGTATCGTATTACGAGTATATACCCATTTATCAGATATTACTCTAGTCGAGTCCATCGCGGATGATTTCGAAATGTAAATAATACTTGATACTTAGGCGACGACAAAGTAAATAATGTAAACGCGGAAATGGCTAAAATGAAAACACACAATAACACTGCGGGATACCTTTAAGCGATCAAATCTTTTATGATACTAGGTAAATTGTAGTTGGTGCAAACTTGGGACGAGAAAATTTTGGATAACATCGAATCGTCACGACCACTTCTGCACGCGGCATGCACGGCTGCACAAAACTCACAAGCGTTTCGTCACCTGATTAAAGAGCGATTTAAAAACGTCGCGTGAACCGTTGGGTATTTAAATTTCGCAAATTTTAATGACCCGTTAAAAGCGGTCAACATAAAACGGCAACTGACGTAGGTTCGGGCAGCGGCGGAGGTGGCAGAGAATATCCCCGCGGTGTAACGCCGCTCCAACACCTGACCCTCTCAGCGAGGATGAAAGTAAAAACTTACCGCAAGCGTTACACTTGGTGTGCATACATAAATATACGTTGGTATGTGTATTGTGTACACAAAAAACGCATACGACTTAAAAGCTTTATTATAAAAAAAAAAAAAAAAAATGATACGATGTTCCGAGAAGATATCCAGAAAATGATTACTAGTCTACACAGCGTCACTTATACTAATATAATGAATATTAATTGTCATGTAGTTATTATAACCATTGGACGAAAACTTAAAATAAAATGTACGTAGAAAAACTATGACTAATATTGGTACAATGATATAACACTAAACAGACAAAATCACGATCTGACATTTTGGTCTAAAGCGTAGGTCACGCGTGGCAATATTCTATAGGTATATTGAAAGACGATTAGTGTGCGTGCTGCCGGAATCCCGTTATTGTTGTAACTTGTAGTTGTTATTATTTTTCTTTTTAAACGACATAAATCGAAACAGGAAGAATTAATATTTGAAATAATATGGTACTCATCCCGTAGTCGGTATTTATTTAATTACAAATAAACTTTATAACTTTATGTATATATATATATATATATATATATATATATATACGTAGGTACCTACGTTTGAATTTGTTTCCACATTTTAAATTAAAATTCTTACTTTTGATTAAAAAACAAAACTACAATTGAGCGAATTTGTCAAAAAAAAATACAGCGACGTAATAAATATTCAAAATCAGTTCTTCCGGTTTTTACGTTACAAAATTGTATAGGAGGGTGTGGAAAAATCAATAATTAAAGAAAAACGTTCGGCGTTGTGTGACTCGTTCTAAAATGCAGATAAATAAATTTTCATTTTTGTACTTAATAAACTTATTATTACGCAGTTATACATTTTTTACTATTTCTTGTTATACTGTTATTAAATTGAGATATGTAAGTATTTATAATCAGCTAATGACTAAAAAATGTTTAAATAGTATATTTTAGTCTAATTTAAAAATCATAATAATATTTCTACGAGACTGGCATTTTTATTTGCGTAAATAAAAAATAAATTTAGTATTTTATAAAACTATGATATCTTAAAATAACAGTACATACAAATACAATACCTAGGCAATATCAACTTTAAATTAGAAATATTGCTTGATACAGAATACAGTATTAATTTAGAGGATTTATCAATATCTTATTTTTTATTAAAATTGATATATAAATATATTATTCATAGATACCTATACTACGAGATTATATAACATATTATATATATATATATATATATATATATATATATACATACTTATTATTATAAGCTTTCATTTTTTTTTATTTATTTATTTTTTTAATAGAACGCGCAGTAAGACTGATATATTACATTTAACTAGGTATGTATAATGACTATAATGTATCATTTGCAATGCTGTAACACGGCAAGTTCGGGTTTTAGAAGTTATTAAAAAAAAAACAACGGAATTTGATCCCGAATGTATAAAAGGAGCGAGCACGTATGACTTCCATGAGATTTTTGACTTTTGACTTCTCCGAAATTATCGTGTATGAGCGGGCGACGCTCGAGATGGCTTGTTTATCCAAGCAAAATCAAAATAATATAATATAATACTATGAACGCAAGCAATCAACATTCAAAAATCACGGGAGGGTACTTTTTTTATAAACGGAAGATAATATATATTACGAATTTTTATTTCTTTGCGTATTTTTGTTGTTTTTTTTTACGTCCATGCGGTTTTGGCTGAATCACGTGCAATACGATTGATTCGGTACAATTGCACAATACATAACACATGTTATATGCTAACTCCATTTCATACACACACACACACACACACACCTGTGTATATGTTTAACGGCTAACCCAAAATGCATAATGTAACAACGTTATAATATGATATTGTAATATAATAATGTACTATATCACAGCGGCATCACTTGTTGTTCATAGCGGTTAGTCTTAAACGTTTGTTATGTTAAAAGTTTTACACCACCCATTGCGTATATAATAATAATATACGAGACATAAGCATACACACACGTTCAAATTAGATAGTCTATATTATGTCGGTGAGTTAAAACTAGAAATTCACAAGTTTAGAGAGTTGCAGAAAAAATAATGTAAAAATAAATAAATAATAAAACAGGTCAGCGCTGATTTTTATTAGCAGCACCTCTATGTATATACGATCTATTCGCGTTTAAATAGCATTCACTATGAAGAATGGCGAACAACACGGCTATAATATTATATTGTATATAATATATATATAGGTAGTACTCGTTCACGCTCTGCGCAAATATAGACGAACATAAAATATTATTATAATAATATTCTTGCTACGACATGTGCCGCCCGATTGGCGTTACTATTTCCATACCAGTCTCGCGCTAGTTTGTAGTTTGTAAGGATCTATTATTATTATTATTATTTTCTTATATACGGATGTGAATCGTGAAACGTCATACTTAATTCGAAAAGCGCATAAAATATTCGGTGACGGCTATACTAAAAATCGTGTACTGAAACGTTTTCGTTATTCGAACGTATAAAGTATATTAAATATTTTAATTTATCTACAGTGTTTTGTAGTACTATGGAGGATAGTTTTTTACATAGTTATCATTGTGGACCAGTATAATATTTTTCAACATCGTCGTGCACAAAACCAGAGATTTTAAGTTATTAAACAGTTTTGTAGGCAATGTCGCAAACAACAGACACAATTCACAAAGATAACACATAACCATAACAAATGATAATTAGGTAGTTTAATTATTATTTTCGTTGACATTACTCATTATTAGTTTATTGCTAAAAAATTATGGTGGTAGAAAGTTAGAACTTTTGAGAGGAATATGAAAAAAATATAAAATTTAAAGAACAATAATAAAAATACGTATTGACGAAAAAATAATAAGGACATTGGGGATGCATTCGAAAAATCGGAGAAGGGTCTGCAGTCGACGGATATCGGTACAACAGGTCAAGATTTGTTTGCGTTTTCCAGGAAAACATCCCCGCGGGCGTCTTTAAGGTGTCCGGTAGAAAAAAAAGCAAAAATAAAGGGTGAAATTCTCCGGGGAAAATCACTGTCCCATTTACACCAGCTATCGTATCCCTTAAATACGCATAAACAGTATACACATCACTCAGCATTCATCGCCATTTTTACGACACACATGATACCGTAAATATCTACCTACTTGCTATATACACTTATGAACGTATCTTGATCGAATCAATCGGTTCTATTTTTCCATACTATATTATAAACCAAAAATTGTAAAATATAATTATTTTTTTATTATTATAAAAGGCCGCTAGTATAAACTATGATAAAATATAATTATTAAAATTGTTCTTATGGTGTTTTTTTTTACTCATTTATACACATATTTCATACTTTTTTAGTTTTTTACTTAAAAATTGAAAAAATCCAGTTAATTTCTTCTTTTATAATTGTTTATTTACACAATTTCTGTATAAATGAGTAAAAACTTAATTTATTACACAAAGTACGTTTATAATATTTTATAATTTCCATATACCTACAATTATAATATTATACACTAAAACATTTTTAAACTAACTTGTCCGTTTGTAAGTATATACTGACGAAATATTTTCTAGAATGTGCGTACGTCTATATTTTAACACTTCTAGTATTAAACTTAAAAATATATAAAAAATAAATAAAATATTTTATGTGTAGGATTGGAAAAATATTATTAAAAATAATTTTAAAAATGGGTATTATTAAAAATAATTTT